>NC_051177.1:13823116-13983115 GCF_013339695.2 Rhipicephalus sanguineus
TTGGTTCGTCTTACTTGAACTGGTATAGCGCATTACGGGGAAGAAGAAACGGCCGAGCAGACCGACACAAGAGGACAGAGCGCTATTTTTTTTTTATTGTGAAAATGCATCAAATATGTAGACTTGCGCAAGCATACAAAAAACACCCTAACGCAACGCCAAGATTAGGCACACATCGCACTGTCACACGCCACAGATTCATAGACGGTTTCCTTGATTAAGGAAGGCCACTTCATGTTCAGATAAAGCCAAAGAAGGGGCGCTGATACATCTGATGCCAGCTCGTGCTATGTCCTCTAGCGCTCTGTCCTCTTGTGTCGGTCTGCTCGGCCGTTTCTTCTTCCCCGTAATGCGCTATACCAGTTCAAGCTGATTTTTACTAAGTAGTTGATGTTTAGTTGATACGGGAGTACATAAGTAGTTGTATTTTTACTGTACATTGATATGAGAGGGCTTGCACAATGTATGTTGGTGTTTGGTAGCACTGTTTAACTGGATGCACCCACGTTGACGCTTGCTGGCACATCTCCAACCGGACGACTAACGTCCATGATCAACGATTAGACAAAAACTTTATGGTAGCTGTAGTAGTTAACGGTGAGAGCGTAATCAGAGAAAGCAGTGTGACAGCCAGAAGAGCATCGCTGATTGGACGCAGAACTTGGGCTAAGGTCGCCATCCCTATTGAACACCACGACCGGACTGGAGGGAAACGCAACGCGCGTCGTGTCTCCGCTCTAGCCCAGCCGCGATTTTTCTCGGGGCGAGCGTAAGCGGGAAACGCGGTGCTACAGCCAGGCGAGGCAGGCCAAGGCAAGCGCGCGTCGCAGAGCTATTTTAAATGCGGAGCATTTCTTAGTCGCACCTGCGGCGTCGGCGGCGCCGTCCACACCCCCACTGCGCATGCTCTGTTCGTCTCGTGCCGGCAGCAAGCCTCTCCTCTCCCTCCCTCCCTCCCTCCCTCCCTCCCTCCTCTCCCTCGAACGCGGACGGTGTGTATATAAGCGGCGGAGCGCGCGTTCGGAATTCAGTCAAGGGCGTCTTTACTTGGCTTTCGCTTGACTTGACGCTTTGCTTGACTCGAGTAGATGCGATGGAAGCAACAGTACCTTCAATCAGCGTCCCACCACTCGTTGAAGGCAACGTTACCCCACCCTCACCGTCGTCGGCGTCAACAACAGCAAGCAACGCAGAAGACAAGGCTGCGAAGAGACGAGCATACGACGCTGAACGCAAGCGTTTGAAGCGAGCTGCGGACCCGGAACTTCGTGCACGAGAAGCTGCTGCGAGACGGCAACGACGGGCTGCGGATCCTTCAGTCGGGGAACGACAAGTAGCTGCAAAACGGCAACGACGGGCTGTGGATCCTGAACGTCGTGCTCGAGAAGCAGCAACCGTTTGTGAACGTCGAGCAGCGGATCCATCACTCAGGCAGCGCGACGCTTCTGCGAAACCGAATTACGCAACATTCACGCGATACCCCCACCACTCTGCGACGCATTTACTCGAGTTCCCCCCGTGGGAAGATGCGGGCATCATTTTTTTTAATAAGGATGGATGCTAAAGCGAGGCCTAGGGTAAGGTCGCCAGCTCGCGGTTTGTTAAGGAGCTCACAGAATTGCACTTCTCATATTGGAAACGCTCCGAATGTCACGGACGCGTAGCAACGACGCGTTGCAGGAGTTAATAGCTGAGGCCACTGTCATGATGTTTTACTTCACTTTAATGCTCCCAGACGCCGACACCACCTCGCCGACCAAGAACACTGCGAGAGTAAAGTGCGAGATATAAAAGGCGCGTTTGTAAAGCCTACAGAGTGTGGGACTGTAGCGCAGTGGATAGCGTGCCCGGCATCTGTTGTCGCGGACCGAGAGGTCGTGGGTTCAACTCGCGGTGACGGAAACATTTTTCTTTGCCATCTGATCGTGTGCATTTTTTCACGTCATTTCCGTGACGGAAATACGTCACTGAAATTTTGGTGGACCCCGGCATAAAACAATTTCGTGTTAAAAGTGGTTGTATTGCAAAGGCGAACTATTTGAACTCTTCAATACAATACATTGATGCGCTACAACATTCTTGAAGGTGTGTAGAGTCCAAAATCCTCGATGAAGGTATCAAAAACTCCCGCCAACAAGTAGACAACCTCCGTGTGACGACATGAGTTAGTTAATACGAACTAACAGACAGTTAAACCAAGGAAAGTACAGGGGATGTTGTTTGTAGTAATTACGACGTAAATTTGAAGAAATTAAGTCCACGAAAAGACAACTCGCCGCCGGCAAGGACCGAACTTGCAACCTTCGAATAACGCGTCCGGTGCTCGACCAATTGAGCTACGGTGGCTGTCGTCTCACCGTCCACTTTATTGGGTGTAGCTTTGAATTTAAAGCTTGGAGTGTTAGCGCCTTTCGCATAGCCATGACCGCGAGTGCGGAACACTTTTTTTTAGGGGCGAAGCTCCTTATAGCGGCAACCGTTCGTCCCGTAGTAGTGTGTAACCAGTCTTAAAAACGGAGGGGGCGTGTACACATGAAGGCTTCCTAAAGACAATGCGCTGCGACAGTACGTGATATGTATCGCCCTCTCCTCTCCTACGGTCCCCCCCTATCTTGCCTCACGGCGAAGCGGCGCCGACGCATGTAGCGTCGCGGCAGCGTCTTGATTGAAAAAACCGACCGCTCGCGCTGCACAACCGTTCACTGACCACCCCGTATATATAGGCACTGGATTTTGACCTCCAAGGTAGTGCGTGTGTGCGATTTCTCCTGTGCGTGATTAAACAATGAAAATTCACAGCGTACATGTAAAATTAAAGTGAGCTGCAAGTCGTCATAACTCATCGAACCTTTAGTATAAACACGCCCGATCTCACGTCGGTGATGATGTACTGGGCAGAATTCACGGAAGATTCACGGTTTACCGATGAACCTCCGCAGCTTCGCCCACTCATCATCATTCACTCTGTGGATATGCTGTGATTTTTTTCGGCCTGCTAGCTTCACATAGCGCGGGATCTGTTTACGAGGTGGCATCTGACCAATGATCCCTCGCACACTACCTGAAGGCGTCAAGTCTGCCAGAACGATACCCTCGCTATGAATGAACGAAAGGGGAATTTTTCAAGCCCTAGCTTTTTCTTTGTTAGATCTAACGCACGAAAAGTAACTAGCCAGACGTGAAAGCGATGTTAGCAAACTACTACATTCCGCTCTACGCGCAGCTGTGTCTCCCGGCAGCGAGACTATGCCGTCGTCGCCACCTGCATTTCGCCTTTGATCCATCGGACGCTGAAACGTTTTCATAATGTAACACGCGGTCGCAGTCGTCATATTCGCGGTACACGTCTCCAACGTCGCACCTTTTGCAGCTCCCTCCTGAAGTTTTCGTCAACACTTATCGAGACAAGTCTGGAAAAGGTTTCTAGATTTCAAAGTTGAAATAAATTAGCTTTTTAAGTCGCCTGTTCTCTATCAAAATTTCTCAGAACATTCCGTACAAGCACGCAAGGCTCATGCCGTAGTCAGCTTAATGTCAAGGTTGCCGCCAGATTTTGGTGTTTGCACTTCTTTAATATTACAAAACTAAGGATGAATATATGTAGGCTTGGTGTTTATTGGTGGAAAAACTAAGATTCACCTATTTAAAGAAATACCCATCAACATTGAACAGTTTTCAAATCGCCAGAGAATCAGCGTACGCTGCACTTCAGTAGTAATGAAGAAACCAAGGACATGCTGTGACATGCAAATTATCGAATCAAAATAAATGTTTATGCATTTTACGTGTCCTAACATTGTAGGCGAAGCTAGAAATTGTAAAACAACTCGCAACTTTAAATATTCAATACTAAACATTTGTTTATTTGATGACGACATGCTTATTTATGTTAATGAAGTCATAATTGGAGCGGTGTTAATAGCAATGTCATCAATTTCTATTTTAAATGTATCTATTTTGCGTGTAACAGAATGCCTCTCTTACAGTCTAGTTTTAATATGTTATGTTGCGCCAGTTGTTGCGTATTAGCAGAAGTTGCGTATTATCACTTATACTTGTAAACTGCTACTTGAGCTGATCGAACGAGTTAAAGGTGACGAAGATTCGGCGTTAATTTTGGATTACCTTGCGGGCAAACTTTGTATTGGCATTACCCAAACAGATCATGATAGTCCACATAAGAGCCTAATCGCCCAGTAATTGTAAAGTTAATAGAAAGTTTTAGAATTGGGGGCCCATGGCCCTGGGTCCCCAAGCTGCGTTATGTATAGGCTGCTGTTGCGTTCAGAGGAGCAGCACAGTTTGAGAGTGTGGTCAAACGCAGGCGGCGTAGGGTCAAACGCACGGGGCGAAATTGAAATTATGCGAGGCCACACTGCGTCTGCGTCGTTTCGCTGGCGGCCCAATTAAGACGCCTTGGGGACCCACGCTAGTTTTTGATTTTTGGTTCCTGGAACAACGCGACGAAAAGAGAGGGTTCTGCGCCCTGGCGGCTCGCACAGTTTCTTGGGTCCCCAATTATAAAACTCTCTAATGTAAGACATGGTTCCTTCATCGCAACTTTCGTCGGTTAGCGGGGACCATGAGGCGATGCGAAGCCGGAGCTTTTGCGCGATCGCGTTCCGTTGGCGTTCGTTTGGCATGCTACCGACCCCGCGCCGCGAAATGCGAAGAGGAATGCTACGCGCGTCGTGTCTTCCCTCTAGCGTGGCCGTTAATTCTCACAGGGCGAGCGGGGAACGCGGTAGACAGGCGCGCGAGAGGGGGGGGGGGGGCGTAGGAGAGGAGAGGGAGGAGGATGCGCATGCGTAGCAAGGGTGGTCACGCCACACACCACCACCACAACCGGATTGAACTCGGCCATAAGATGCTTCGCATCTAAAAAGGCAACCAGTCCGGCCCAAAGGCCAAGAAAGAAGCACTGCAGGCTCCTCCATAACTGTCTCCGACGGGCTCCAGCAGCACCGGTTCGGAGAGCGGCCGATCGTCCAATCGTGGCAACGCGTCAGAAAGTCTTTCAGAGGCAAATTGAGGGCAGTGCCATAGAGAATGGCCTATATCTTCTTCGGTGCCGCAGAGCTCGCATGCCGCATTGTCGGTCACTCCAATTAAAGTTGTGTACGACTTCGCCAAGGCAACCCCCTACCAAAGCCGGCAAAGAAGCGAAGCCAACCGAGTCCGGATGCAGGTCGGAGTTCCAGCGTAGGACTCCCGTATATGGGAAAAAAATTGTTACAGGAGAGAAGGCACGAAGACGAGCGCTAACTTTCGACAACGTTTATTTCGTAGAAATATGTACTCTCGAAATGCGAAAAAACAAAAACCATTCATGAAGCCAACAACTGCCGAACGCGAACGTCTTCTTTTCCCCACAGCCCGAGGAACGCAATGCTGACGCAGTCAGGCCCGAATCCTTTCTTCCCCGATTATGTCTCTCGTTAGTTTATTTCTGTCTTTTAACACCGAAGCTGTGTAAGCCGACCCTGCCTAAAAACTATCATCATCATCATCATCATGAACGGGTATGTGCCACAGAAATCGGGCAAATCCCACTACTCACCGCTACGGCGTGGCCTGTAATGACCCTGATGGGTGAGGGAACGAGTACAGAGAGAGAAAAAAAAGAAAGAAAGGAACAAGGATCGAATTTTTTGTCGACAAGATTTTCTCTCTCTCTCTACTTCTTTCTCTCTTTCGGTGACGTTCTCTATGCCTCCCTCTCTTTCTGCATTTCTTTCTATTTTTCTCTCTTTCTGGGCTACGTCTTACTCTCTCCTTTCCCTCCTCCTCACGCTCACTTCCCTTTCCCTCCCCCTTGCAACACTATACTATACAAGGCTATGCTATGCTCTGCTATTGTGCCTGGACAGCCGAGTGCTTAGGACGCTCGCATTCGGATCGAGGGTACGCGGGTTCGAATCCCGCCTCGCGAAGAATTTTTTTCGGCAAGAATTTTCTGTTTCTCTTTCTTTATATCTTGCTTTCCATCTCTCTCTCTCTCTCTGTACTCGTTCTCTCCCCCATCAGGGTCATTACAGGCCACGCCGCAGCGGTGAGTAGTGGGGTATGTGCCCAAAGTCTGTGGCACATACCCATTCATGATGATGATGATAGTTTTGCGACAGGGTCGACATTTTACGGCTGACTTAAAGGGACCGACAACTGATTTTTCTCGACACAGTTTTTTACGGCGCGACAGGAAGCTCGCCCTTCGTAGCGTTTGTAGCTGCAGTGGTTTATCCGAAAAGCACGTAGTTATTTTATAAGCAGTATTTTTCGATCTGGAAGGCTCCAAACACGCATGAAGGCTTGCTCCAGCAACGCTGAGAATTGATTTCGATGCCGCTAGCCCTTATGAAAGCTGTCGTTGTTCTGCTTTTGCAGGAGTTACTGTAACTATATGCTTAACCTTTATTTTGAGCTTTCCAACCATTTTTGAAAATAGCAAGCTGTTACAATGAGATGTGTGGCTTTATACACCTTCCCGGTATTTGTACAGCGTTGTGGGCGCCTGCGCCCAAGGTTGCCTGTGCCTGTGTCATGGATGGCTTGTCCCGGCGTCGTTACTCTCTCGATAAACTGAAAGCAATACCTTCGAATGCTTCATCTATATATACAGATTCGTGTCACGTGCGCACGCCGCGCGCCGACAGAGCGAAGGGGTGGTTCGCAAGCAGACGACGCTCGCCATGCACCGCCCCCTTCACATTTCTGCGCATGCGCTTGGTTTTCGCCGCTTCACGTACGTGGCGCTGCGCAGAGCGCGCGCCACGCGCTCGCGTGTTCCCTCTAACAGTGGACCGACCGTACATTGTTATGGAGTAATACCTTTTATTATAAAGAAACGAACAATATTTCAATACTAACAAAAAAATCGTCAACCGCGTAGAGCAATCAACGGTCACGTGGCCGTCTTCATCGGATCATTCATATTTTTGCCGCCAGAGGCGCTACAGGTCATTTCTCGCGACTTTCAATTAAGAAATAAAAACAAATCCATCTCTCACGAAAGAAACAGGGTTGGTTTGAGTCAGTGCAACGGACAATCTTTACATTAGTGGAGTCAACTCATTTCATATTCTGGGCAGTTGTCGGTCCCTTTAAAAAGCCTTGCTGTTAAACAGGCAGTCCTCTGGCCGCAACCAATGCCGGTGATTGGCTGATGGATTTGTTCATCACTGACAGCGAAGCTGCTTAGGCCGGCCGTAAGGTGTCGACCCTGCCGCACATGTGTTGTGCCTCTCTCTCCTACCGCAGCGCTTTGCGTGGCTTCTTCCTAGAATGTTTTATTGCGATAGCAATTATATGGACAGTCTCGGCTGATTTTTGCCGTCGCCGCCGTCATGCATCGTATATGTATATATATAGATATAAAAGCCACAAGAAAAAATAATTCAGAAAAACTTTTTGACGCGCGGAATCGAACGGACGACCTCTCGTTTTGCAGCGCGCGGCGTTAGCAGCTAGGCCACCAACAGTACCGTCTTTCAGCCTGCTAACGGCGAGCTATTTATATACACCATTTACTTCAGCATGCTTTCTCAGTTACCACATAGATGACGCGACGTGCGTGCGTGGCGCGCTTTGAAGATCGTCGCCCCGCTCCTGCGAACGCCGTTGCTCTTCGCCCTACAGGGCGTGGTTGCCTTCGTGCGCTTATCTCGTGGAAAGAAGGGGGCGGCCGGGAGGAGGGTGGAGCGGGGGGTTGTATGTCTTGTGCTTTCCCCGCGATGTCCGCGCTGAAGTCACAGAACGTACGAAGGTCACTTCGCCCGCTGCAGCGGCCGCGTTTGCGAAAGGAGCGCACTGTTCAAACAGAAATAAGTAACAACTACGACATTTAGTTCGCGCTCGTCCTGTGTGTACCTGTTCGTTCGTTTCGTGCGTCATGCTTTATGTTTGAGCTGTGCGCTTCAAGTGTCGAGCTGTGACGCATGATAGTTCGCGCTCGTCCTGTGTGCGTTCTTTTCGTGCGTCCTTTGGGCTCGAGCGACGCGCTGGCAATTTCGAGCTGCTACGCCACAACCGGCAGCCTGAAGGCCGCCCACAACGCTGCTTTTTAATTTTTTAAATGTATTTTTTTACCTTTTTGGCCTTCTCAAAAATAAAGTTTTTCACCACCACACCACCGTTCTTCGCGTTACATTCCAATTCATTGCTATCGCATTCATTGCTTCGCCGTTGCGGCGAAACTGTGACTTTTTTATTCTATCGCTTCTTTCACTGTCATTATACCAACAGATGAATCTCTAGCAATAGCGATAACATTACTGTCGTATGTTGTACAGCGTCTTCGCAATTTTCCTGCGTATGTGTTCCCTATGCATACGCGTTTCCTTCGAAAGCACACCTCGGCCACTTCAAAAGAGGCGTGCCTTGCCAGCTGCCTTTGAAGTTGGCTTTGTTACGTTCTGCATCTTACTGAGGTGGTGCATCCTTCACAGGGTTATTGTTGCCAGTTCGCCGTCCACAGTATACTGTACAGGCTGCCCCAGCTAGTTCTAGCCAGAGCTTAAAGATATGCCGAGGCACTCTATGACGACGCGACCAAATGCATGTTGCTGACCAATGCCTGGTTAAGTCACACTATATTTTGTGTTCTTAATTGCCTAATTAGACATGTTTAATTAACTGACTTTTGAAGCAACGAAGCTGGACAAGAAAATTTCAGTGAGTCCGTTGTAGATCAGTTTGCAAAACGTCTTATTAGACAATTCGTAACTTTCTATCTATTAAGCATTAGTGTTTTTCTGCTTACTGCAGAAGCCTGAGAAAAAAAAAATACCACGTGACATGCCCGCTTGCGCGCCGTCATTGCAGTGCTGCCTAACGTTCCGCGTACAAACGATATGCTTCCCTCGAGGCTGTCCATGACAAAAAAGCAGACGCAGCGGTTATCGCTTGTGTGGACGCTAGCAAAACGTGAGTCATCGCACAGCCACCACCATCGTCGAGGCCCGGCCGAATGCTATGGTCCTTTCCATGCGGAACGTTAGGGAGCACTGCAATCAGACAAGCGTAGGCGCGCAAGCGGGCATGCCACGTGGTACTTTATTCATTTCTCAGGCTTCTGTAGTAAGCAGAAAAATACTAATACTTAACAGACAGAAAACTAGAAACTGACTAATCAGACGTTTTACAAAATGGTCTACAACTTTCTCAGTAGAATTTTTTGTCCAGCTTCGTTGCTACAAAATTTAGTTAATTAAACGTGCCTAATTGAGCAATCAAGCTGAACACAAAAATAGTTTGACGTACTACAGGCAGGATAGCTGGGGCAGCACCCTGTATTCAGGTGCCCCAGCTATCTCTAGCCAGAGTTTAAAAATATGCCGACGCACTCTATGGAGACGCGACCACATGCGTGTTGCTGACCATTGCCTGTAGTACGTCACACTATTTTTGTGTTCACCTTGATTGCTTAATTGTGCGAGATTAAATAAAGAACTTCTAAAGCATACGACGCTGGCCAAAAACTTAGCTTGTAACACGTCCGATTAAAGTCTGTAACTTTCTGTCGTTTCGGTTGACTGCAGGGACCATGTTGGCTGCGCTCTGCTTCTCGTAAACGTGGCGCGGTTTCCTCGTGCCCAAGCGAACCGTGTCCCTAAACGCGCTATTCTTTCGTAACTCACGGGGGAGCGTCTCCGACTGGCGACCTCGCGACGCCGTCTTAGCGGAAATGATTGTCGGGAGCGTCTGTGCAGCGCCACTTGTGAGCGACCTCGCGGCTGTTCTCTCTCCGGCGAGTCCGCGAATCTTGAAGCCTATCCCACAGCAAAAAGAAGTCTTCAATGCGCCGTGTCACTTACACTTTAATTGAAATGCCCTTTCTTTCCCGAGAACGTAACCTTTGCGGAGATTGCTGCAATCGGCGTAATATAATGACGTCCTTATTCGGGGCGAAAGCGTCTTGGTCTTACGCTTGTCTCTGCTGGTGAATATGATGGCTCAGGATGCCTTTTTGTCCCCATTTTTTATCTGGCGTTTAACGCCCCAAAACCACGATATGATCATGAGGGACGCCGTAGTGGAGAGCTCAGAAAATTTCGACCACCTATTCGCGAATAATTTGAGCCAATACGCCACCTAGCGGAGAGAGCGCGAAACAGGCTATTGAGGTCCATGTAGCGGACGACATTCACTTTCGCACGTGTGGTAGAGGGTTCTGGCGGATGGATTCGTCGTCAGCAAAGAAAAAAAATGCATTGCGAAGCAGTTTTCCTGCGTTTTGATATGCACATCAATGAGACGGGAAGGCGGGATAGCATATTTTCACAAGTTTCCGTTTCTTGAGTGAACGGTGAAGAATGGCGTAAATGACCAACCTCCGCATCAGCAAACTAAGTTACTCCGACGCTGGTTCTGCGACGCTGGGAACCATCGTACTCGGCACTTCAGCAACAAGTAATACGCCGTTGGGCTAAAAATTTGTTGCACTCTTCGAAAGGCACCAAAGAATCGTAAAGATAACCCAGCTGGAATGAACCGGAATCGATTCATGGGAACGTTCCGAAACGATACAAGCTACGAGAGACGCCGTAGTGGAGGGCTTCGGATAACCTCGATCAGCTGGCGTTCTGAAATTGCACAGTACGCGTGCATCTAGCATTTCACCCCCATCGAAATGCGATCGTCGAAACTAGGATCGACATCGCGTCTTTCGCGTCAGAGCCCAAGCACCGTAACCACTGTGCCACAGCGGTGGGTAAAATCGATATCTTCGTAGTGTTGATGTCAGCGAGTTTGCTGCGTGGCGTCAAGGCAGGCCTGAGATGCTTGCTATATTATGACGTATAATAGCTTTGAGCCTTGCTCGTTAGATGTTGCGCGCTCGATTTCCTTGATTTGTAGGCACGCCTAAGTGGTATAGCCAACCTAATCTAGTCACGTTGGTATAGCCTGCCTGATGTCTCATCCTATAGGGTTCAGGCAGCTAGGAAAGGGCCAATTTAAACCTACCTATAACGATACACTGCTGTAGCAACAGGTAAGCAGAAGAATTTGCGGGCACCACAATTCCGCTCACTTATGTGAATAAACTGACACACGCACACACAGACAGATCAATAAGGCTCTTCGTATTGCATAAAATGGTGAACAAGTTCCCTGCGATCATTTCTTCAGCAGTTGTCGCCGTTTCTCTTCCCCTCTTCTTGTACATGAAACGTTATTTCGCTCGGTGTACCATCACCGCCTCATTCTTTGGATTGGAACACATTTATACAAGGACGCGACGAAGTAACCGGCTGACGAAGTCGCTGCAAGCATAGAGTTTCCTAAAATGACCTAGAGGGAACTCTGGCGCTGCGATCGTTCAGCCACCATGGGAATGATGGGTAGTACACGGATTTGCCTAGTCTTCGTGCTTGTGGGCTTCGAACTCACTTGTGGCTTTGTTTATTGCTATGTTTTGGTTTTCTTTCGGATAAAAGAATGGATCGTTGTGAACTTCGTGACCAGATTTGAATCGGTGAGCCTAAAGAAGTTAAAGTGGTGAAGTGAAACTGCTGATTTTTGCTGAACTTCGTTTTGCGACAAAGCGGATGCATGCGACGCGGAGCCAAACGGAGCCAAAAGAACGAAGTTTAGACAAATCCGTGTACTACCCATGATTCCCATGCTGGCTGAAGCGCGATGCATTGCAGCTCCCATAGACACTAGCGCCAGAGTTCCCTCTAGTAAGTACTGTAGGAAACTCTATGGCTGCAAGATGCTGAGGTGTCGCCGGGGTACTCTAAGCAATCAGCATTTGATAAACGATACCCACCGGCATCTACCGAGTGGATTAGCCCACCTACCTTCAAAACACTGCCGAACAGTTTGTCTGCCTCGCTGATTGACACGGCCCGTGACAGCGCAGCCGCAATTACCTATAGCAGTAGATGAGAACGGCTGATACGCGTTCGCACTCCGCTAAAAAGCTGCAGTGCAGAAGGATTGGCCATCGGAGATCACAGGCTCTACAAAAACACTTCGCAGTCGCACTGGGATTTCTTGTGCGTCCGGATTCACGCCAAACGTTTACACGAGCAGTGCAACGACATTTATTTTATCGTCGATCTAGCCCTTCGCGACAACCAAAATGAGGTACTCGGCTGCAAGTACACTCCCACCTTCGACAAAACACCGCGTTTTCAGATCGCAATCTGGGAAACAGTATTTTCAGCAGCAACAATCTGCACATGGGCCTCCTTGCCACCGCCAACTTTGCCAGTGTTGCCTAACTTTGCAGGGCCCCCTGGATTTCGTTTTAACGCGCACCTAGTAAATCTAAGGGCTCAGGATGCTGATTATGTCGTGCGAAACTTCACGGTAAGCCCATTGCTGTATTTTTTTCATGCCGTAATGAAGTTAATCATATATCGCGAATAAAATAGTTATTGATTGAATCATGTCTGTACTGATTATAATCTAACTCACACAACATTTCATCATTTTCTAAATATGCAGTACCTTCTATGGCCAGAAAAAGAAAGCTGAACATTTTTTTTTGTTCTAATTCTCCTTCCTGCATGTGGGCATTACAGGGCCAAGACAAGCTGTAAAAAAAGAACTGTGCTCTAAGGCGTCTAAACGCGCCGAATAAATCAATGTCATTCACGGCCTAGCTACTTGCGGGTGCCTGCAATGGCGTACTTCAAAATCGTTCTTGCAGTATAGTCGAAAGGACGAGTGCTGTGCGGCTGGCAGGGTTCGCCTTGCAACTGTGCTGGCTCCCACTTTACGAAGTGAGTCACGTGCGATTCTGGTTCCACCGAATCAGCTTCGAGAAAGGGAACCAATTATTTGACGGCGCTTGATCTTCTCCTTCGAGAGTATAGAGCGTAATCGGGCCCCGTTTGCATCGCCTTCGCAATCGCTAGCCTGGCTTCGCTTCTGGATGGACACCTCAGCCAAGGAAAGTAACTTCCGTGTGAATTGGCCGTAATTAAAACGATTCTAGATTGCCTACTGCAAGTACAGTGCCCATTACGACATGATGATTCCTTTTGCGAATGGGCAAAGTGCCCACTACGCGTCCGTATAAGGCAACACGCGCACCGGTGCAGCTGCACATGCTGTCGCTGATAACGATGATTAATTATGCCCATGTGCTTTGTATTTGGTGGGCCTTTAAGAACCACTCGTTGCGCAGTTCACGTGTTCTGACGCCTGGTGCGATCCTACGCTTCTGCCACGCAACACTAGTAAGGACACTCCTCGCGCTTCATCACATGCATATAGTATTATTGTTTTTTTTTTTTGTTTTTTTCTCAAACAATTTCGAGCACGGGCGCGGCTCTGTGGTAGAACGTTTGCTTGCCACGCAGAAGTCCTGGGTTCGATTCTTTCTTTATTTGCATCTATCTAAAATTTTCGCTCACGGACATTTTGCCCAATAACCAACGACGCTGGAATTTCTGCGAAACGAGCCGCTCTCTAACGCTATTGCGTTGCCTTATAAAAGAGCATTTTGTTGGGCTAGTCGTCAGAAATTCCCCGCTAAAGCTTCTCGAGAGCGTACTCGTGTGGTGGACGTGTCTAGATCAAAAGTTTTCTTTTTAATAAGGACACTTGCTCTACTTCCACGCTATTTAGGCTTAGTTGGCGCCGTCTCAACAATGTTGCGTTGCGATTTAGACAATACTACCATATAGTTTCATTTGTTTTTTAAGCGGTTTTTATTAACGCAAGAAATCATACTAATTAAGGCCTGACTGGTACTTCTTACAGTGAAAGCTGTTATGAGATTACAACAACAGCCGATTTTGGTGGTGTCCGCCGTCGCCGCCAGTGTCCACGAGCGCTATTCAGCATTCCATTGGGAAACCGCAAACACAAATAATATTTTCGCTTGCCTACAAATTATCTCTTTAGAATTATCCATTTTTTTTTGTTCATTCACAAGTGCTACTGCCGCACGATTCGTGGCCGATCCCCCGTGGTGTGTCGTGCCATTCCTCTAGGAACAACCAACCGCGCCAGGCTTGAAACATCGAAACTGGACGATTGTGAAGACTAATCTGGTTGCTTCTATAGGTTGTTTCTAGGCCTTTTCTAGGTGATGCAGGTTGTTTCTATAGGTCGCTATACTAGGTCGCAGCTATACGGCTTTTAGCTAGGTGATGCTAGGTTGTTTGTATTCTCAGCGCAGAGAGGTTCGAGTTAAACCACAGACAGTGACAGACGCGACACGGATGTCCAAACTCCAGAGACAGAACCTCGCGCTGAAAGCAAGCGTTCGCAGCTCTCATAGATCTACGGGCACGTCGTCAGTAGGCGTAGGCCTTCCATCGCTTCGGGGTATTCGGCTCGCCGCCGTCGCTTCGCAGCATTTTTTTGGGCTAACTGTTGCCTTATTCCTTTTTAGTGGAAGTTGGTGTGTAGTAGGATTCACTCAGTGGATGGATGGATAAACTTTATTTTGTTCCCTCGGAACGCGCTCCTAGCACGTTGCGGGCCGCTCTCAATTTCTGTGGCGAATACCCGTTTATTATGATGACAGTTTTTTTGGTAACAAAGAACGATTTGCTAAGCAGCTTGGCTGTTAAGGAGAAAGAAATATCTCTGATCGGATGGCATTTGAACGCGAGCCCTCTGCGTGGCGGTAGAGTATTCTACCACAGAGCCACGCCGGTACTTGAAACTCCTTCGCAAAAAGACCCTATACAGGCGTCGTGTTGGGCAAGGAATCGCGTTAACATGTAATACAGCGCGGCATAAGAGTAAAATAACAACCGGGCGTCACACCATGCGAATTGCATAACGAGTAGGTCGTTTAGTGGTTCCAACCCATTGCAAAGGGCTCAGCCATAATTCTTCATCGTCATCGGGATTAGCATCAACCCAGTGTACATAATGCCTTTGCTTACAGATATGTGTAGCGGGGACCTCGCTTCTCCTCAGAATGACGAATAAAGTGGTTGCTTCCCTACTTGCAAAAATTATTATTTTTGGCATAGTGGGCACCTTGCAAGTGTACTTCTAATAGTTGCCCCAAGAGAGCTTAGAACGGGCTCTAGAAAAGCCAGCTTTCGCTGTGACTGGGCCGCGTGTCCCGTGCATGCCTGGCATTTTACAGCAGAGCTGTTATGGTCGACGTACATAGGTCGGCAAAAAATGTGGAGCCCACACAGACTCACTCATGAAATATATGTTGCCCCTTAAAGCTCCCTCGGACTCAGACTCGCGAAAATTTTCCTCAACCGAACTCACTCGGACTCAGACTTACTGAAATTTTTCTCAGCCGGACTCACTCGGACTCAAACTCACCAAATTATTACTCACTTGGACTCACTCAGACTCACGGCTCTATCTGAGTCTGAGTGAGTCTGAGTGCGTCGACTCACGAGTCCGTTAGTGTATAATTGGCTTTTTTCGACCACGGTGTCAATGTTGCTTAACACCAATGTCTCGCATAATTGGTGCAGCTACTTGGCGCGTTTTGATCTCGTATCTTCAAATATGAGTTTTCAGTCGTTGCAATCCAGTAAGGAGATTTTTATTGAATGAGATGACTCAAACGAGATATTTTTATCAAGAACTTCCTGTGAAAGAGTTTGCGGGGGCGAGTCACGGCATCTTCCGCCCCTTCTGTAACTCACGCCTCTGATCCATAAATGTGGAGCTGGCGTATCAACTCTAGGGCTTTGAAGTATGCGTGAGTCGGCGGTAGTATAAACGTGAGCCTAGATAGTAATGCTGAAATGGTGTAGATAGAACGATAGGTCGGCGAAAAGGTGTGGAGCTTACTCACTCACTCAAGAAATATATTTTGCTCTTAGGGCTCACTCGGACTCAGACTCGCCAATGTTTGCCTCAACCGGACTCACTCGGACTCAGACTCACCAAAATTTTTCTCAACCGGACTCACTCGGACTCCTCACCAAAATATTACTGACCAGGACTCACTGAGACTCAGACTCGCGGCTCGATTATGGGGGTGCTATCAACCCCTGTAAAGATGTTTGCGCCTCATGGCGCACGCGCGTCTCGCGGATAGGCCGCAGCGTCCGTCGAGCAAGCAGTGGCGCTTAAAGTCCCTAGATTTTTCCCTGCTTTAGTGGCGCTGTGCTCGCGCGAGTTAGGGCTAGCGCGGTGGCGCCGGCAGCGCCGCCTGCGGGAAAAGCTAGGCCGGCGGACAGAACACAGCAGGGAGGCTGTTTGGGTTTGGCGGCGTGCGTGGATGGACGTCTCCCGCGGTGGGTCCGGGGGGACTGTACCGCGGCTCGCTTCCCTCGGGCCCCTCGTGGTGAGTCGTGCATCGGCGACGCCGCATTCGTGGTGTATTGTATGCCTTATGTTGTCTTGAGCGTGTGTTATGTTTTCCGGGTACTCATCAGCATTGTATAAGGTTATTTGGCAAGTGAATAGTGTGTATAAGATTCGGCCGGCGAGCTCGCCGTATGTAAAAAGCAAGTTAATAAATATGAACACGTGTTGGTTTGCCCGACGACGTCTACTGTGTCCGTGTGTTCCGAGAGCGGCGATATCTTTCAGACCCCACACGATCTGAGCGTGAGTGAGTCTCTCGTGAGTGAGTCTGCCTACCTATGACGAGGATCTGCCCTGTGCCATAGATAGAAAATGATAGTCATCATGAACCGGCCAATCACCGCCCACTCTGTACGGATGGCTAACGAGAGAAGTTGCATACGTGCGGCCCCTGTTAATCTTTAGTGAACCAGTGGGGTTAGCAGTTCCTCATTTCTGTGGCACATGCGCGCTACGGGAGTTGTGGTCGAGGTTTGCCTACAGGCATAGAGAGAAAGAGAGAAGAAAAAAAGATAAACGGAGAGCAAGGAACGGGAAAGAGACGGGCCTAGCCGAATCTGGACGAGCCCAGCAGCTCTGCTGCGACCCAGCCTTCTTAGCGCAGCCTGTGCTAATTTTAACGTGATAGCGTCAAAGAGCTCGTTTCGCAGAAATCCCGGCGTCGGCGTCATCGGTTGTGAGCGAAAAATCAGCGTTGTCCGTGAGCGAGAAACTTTCGAGATAGATGCAGATAAAATAAATAATAATATCTTCGCTTCGGGTGAGAAACGAACCCAGGCCTCTTGCGTGGCAAGCAGGCGTTCTACCACAGAGCACACCATTGCTTGAGACTGCTTCGGGGGAAAAAAAAACGCTATATTGTGAGCGCAGCAAGTAAGTGACTTCTTTGTCATCTTGACATATCATAATTTGTGCAACTTCCTCATCTGTAGTATCATCATTGTAGTAGACTCAAATAAAGCGGTTCCTCATAAGTGGTGGAGGTGCTGGGTTCCTCATAACATGAATGTCATGTAGGGGAGGAGTCTCGTTAACGGATGTAATATTGCGTGGCAGAAGCATAGAATTGCGCCAGGCGTCAAAACATATGAATTGCGCAACGAGTGGGTGTTTTAGAGGCCCAGCCATTACAAAGCGCTCAGACATCTTTAATCATAATCAGCAAAAGCATCGGCAAAGTGAGCAGCTGCGTAGCGAGGCATATTGTTGGGCTAGTCGGTTCATGGTTTCAAAAAGGTTTTAGACTGCGCGATGAAGACGGGACGACAACAGGAACACATACGCGCTTGTGTGTGCGTATGTGTTCCTGTTGTCGTCCCGTCTTCATCGTGCAGCTTAAAACCAGCTGCGTAGGTTCGCGTGTTGCCTTACGGAAGCGTAGTGAACCTTCGCTGATTCGCAAAAGGAAGAATTATGGCGCAGTGGGTACAGCGCAACTGCACTTGCAGTACGCATACTAGGATTGTTTGGAACGGCCTACGTTACGCGCACAGACGCTCGGGTTTCCTTGCGGCACAGTTGAGGCATCCACCGAGAACCGAAGCCAGGATAGCAACTGAGAAGGCGACGGGGCCCGGTTATGCCATCGCGATATTCTCTTGAAGGCGAAGCTCAAGCGTCCTCCAAGTTTTTCTTGCTTAGTTTGTTTGTTGGTAACAACCGCATTGATAGGTCCGCAGGAAAATAGTCGTCTTAGAATGTACCGTGTCCGCCGCGCTGGTGTAGCGGTCACGGCACTCGGCTGCTGACCCGAAGGTCACGGTTTCGATCCCGGCCGCGGCGTTAGCATTTCGATGGAGGCGAAAGGATAGAGGCCTGTGAACTGTGCTATGTCAGTGCACGTTAAAGAACACCAGATGGTCAAAATTTTCGGAGCCCTCCACTACGGCGCCCCTCATAATCATATCGTGGTTTTGGGACGTAAAATCCCAGATATTATTATTATTATTATTAATATTATTATTATTAATATTATTATTATTATTATTATTATTATTATTATTATTATTATTATTATTATTATTATTAGAATGCGCCGTTCAGTATTGGCAGTGATAAGCAGGAATACGACATTGGATGAGATAATCTCTGGCTATTTTACGCGTAATCTGAAGCTGAACAGTGTATACAGCGCCATCTTGAAGGAATGCTAACAGAAGCGAGGTTATGCCGGTGATGTGACGTGGCAGTTACGATAAAGTAACAGTGCTGGAACGCGTTGTTCGTAGTTCGATGGTACGAGTTTACTATGCCTGCAATGTTTCTCGAAACGAAAGATAAGCAGCATCTGAAAATTTTACGAGGGCCAAACGTCTGTTGCGTCTGGTCTCTGAGGATGGTCGCTTTGAACGAAGAACATATTTTACATTTATGCTAAAATAACATTATCTGTAATAAATAAATAAATAAATGAATAAATAAATAAATGAATGAATAAATAAATAAATTAATAAATAAATAAAAAAAATAAATAAATATTAAACCAATAAGAAAATATACAAATACCTTATTTGCTCTGGATGAACCAGAATATAATATTTCAAGTTTCCTTCAGCTTTACAGAGGAGCTGTGATGCTTTTCCTTTACGCGTTCGCAAAAGCTATCATCATCATCATGAATGGCATCTAGGTTTCTAGCGCGTGCAACGCAATAACGCGCGCACTCTCTTCGTCCTCTTCTCGAACACGTGAGTCCGGCGCGCCCTCTCCCGCTGTGCCGATTTGTCCTGCGTGGGATGCAATAACTCGGACGGGCGAGAGAGCGAGTACAGAGAGAGAGAGAGTGATGTGCATAGAGGGAAGTAAAGAGGAAGGCCGCACCGTTGTTCCTTCGGGCTTGGCACGACTACAATAGTGCGAGGCTGCCTTCATTTTCCTTAGTGCACGTAAACTCCGGGTATTGGCATACACAGAAGTAAGTAGAAAGAGCATACGCAGCTAGACTGAAGATTACGGTATCGGTAAAAAACAAGGCTATAGACTGCGCATAGCCGTGCTTGAATGTCTAGAAAAGCACATTACACGAAGGAGAGAGGAATGCAGCACGAAGCTGTAAGAATAGTGTTTTTTAAAGAGATGGAGTAGGGCACTCTGGAAGACTTCTTCTGCAGCAGCATGACGGGGCTCAAAGAGAGAACGCCTTGTGCAGGAGTGACGCCCTCCGAGCGCCGATGCTTGAGCCCCCGGTTCCGGCGTGCGTGGTGCGCCAGTCACCGCAGTCGCCAAACTGTTTCCGAATTCCCATCCCGCTGGAACCGCTCAAGGACGGCCACTCCATGGATCCAAAGGTATACAACTCTCTTTCTTTTTTTTTTCTTTTTATTGCGATAGCAATTATATGGACACTATCGGCTGTTTTTTGCCGTCGCCGTCATGTCCCGGATATGTATATGTATGTAATATATAAAAAAGGCACAAAGAAAAATAAAGCAGAAGAAAAAAATCCCGAAGCACCCGACGGGGATTCGAACCACCGACCCCTCGCTCCCCAGCCCGCTGCATTAGACAACTCAACCGTGCCCCGTGCATGCGCCGGCGAAATAACGGCGAGCTATTATTTATATACACCATTTACCGCTGGTGGTAAGCAAATCTCGGAGGAGCTTGAGCGTGTTTTAAATGCGAAGCATTTCTTAGCAAACCTTCGGCACTTTGAGCGTTTCTTTCTATCTATCTATCTATCTATCTATCTATCTATCTATCTATCTATCTATCTATCTATCTATCTATCCGCCTACATCTGGGGGCTTTCATGATCGCCTCCTTAACTTGGTGTAGACCATAATTGACATGGAAGGGTAAGAAAATTTGGCGAATATGACTGTCGGGTCATGACACGAATAACGTGAAAATCCTGTCGCGTACGTCGTCAAACCTTTTCCTCCAAACACGTGAGGCGCATACCCGTTTACCACAGGCCGCGGTGAACGGGTATGCGCCACAGGTGATTGACAGTTTATCCAGGAACGGCGAGAATAGACATTAAATGTGAGAACGTTAAGAAAAACCGACATCGGCAGAGTTGACCCGACCAGTGGAAAGAATGAAAATTAGGATCCCACCAGGAATCGAGCCCAAGCATTCTGCGTGGCAATCAGGTATTCTACCACAGAGCCACGCCAGGTCTATAAACTGGTTTGGAAAAAGAGCCTTAGCAGGCGTAATGACGGTGCAACGTCAGTTGTGGTTGTGGCGCTTGCTATCTAATTTTACAAGAAAACAATAAACACAACATGATACTCTTACGATGTGTACTCCTACGATACAGGCGTCATATCAGATTAAAATCTGTAGTTCCAGTGTTGGCTCCGCTTTTTTAGCAGTCTAACAACCTTAAATTTGTATTCCTATGATTCAGCAAGCTATATTGAAGGATTGCTCGACCCCGGGAGTATACATTAACGAAAGTTACTTATGATATTCACATCATCGCACCGTAAAGTGCGCTTAGTCCGCCAGAACGACGCAGTGTCTTCTTCATTTCTTACGAGGCTGGGCGATGGCCTCATGCTGACCGAGTATGATGCCAGATTGATTGACAGCCGCTTTGTAGACAAGGCTACGTAGGTCACATACACCCAGGTAGTCTACGAATACAAGTGCCATCCACTGATGTTAGTCTATGAGCACTATCTAGGCCTACCCGCCTCGACGGCCTATACCTCACCAACGCGAAGAGTGGCTTCAGGTTCTTACATGTCGCCGGCTCTATAGACAGACAATTTGTCGACGAAATGACCGAGGCATCCACGATTTGTAACAGCTGTACTATACCTCATATTTCACTACACATGGACTCCTCGCCACTGCGATCGCGACCGCATCCGATAACAAGTTATGACCAGCTGCTTTTGCTCACTGATGACGGTCCGTGATAAAGTTGTTACTCACTCACTCACGGTCATGATGTCCTTGTTCAAGAACTGTCAAGAACTTCTTCCACACATGCACGCGGGTTCGTGAAACGTGCGTGCGTTCTCCATAATAAGGGGCAAGTATAAGCACAACATATCAGCTTACCGCTTCTGGTGTTGGTAATGTTGCCGTTGGCAGCGTTACCCAACTGTAAACAACTGGTTATATAACACATATGCGGCTCTTCAACATATATGTGTGCGTACAAAATTTATAGAAATTTTTAGCGTCATTTTGTAACGCTTCGCTCAGTAAAAAAAAATTACGCCTCAGTTACCTTCCCGCCGCATGCTTCGCATAACATCTACTACCACGGTACGTGGAATCTGCCGAATTTTCTATTACGCAACGCTCCTAATTTTCTTTCAATTTGAAAACTGCCCTTAAGACGCGCACGACAAAGTGGCCGTTTTCCACACCACCCACTCGTGATGTGGAAGGAAAAAAAAACAAAAAACACCGGGCACACCTTGCATCAGACGCCCTCGTGTGGCACGAAACGCATGTGGTCACACTAGGCGTCGCAGTTTAAAATAAATAAAAGAAATATCTAAGAGCATCTGATTCTCCATTGTCGACACTTGCAGCGAGTTGCTCAAGCACAAAGGCGTAACAACTGCGACAGTTGTTAGTTCACGCTTGTCCTGTGTATACATGTGCGTTCTTTTCGGGCGTCCTTCTCTGTGCTTCAGCGGCGCGCTGCAAGTATCGACATGCTTCTCGATCTTTGTGTGACATTCCAATTTCTTGCTATCGCATTCATTGCTTCCCCCTTGCGGCGAAACAGTGCCTTTTTTAATCGAAATGGACACTAGGCGCCGCGCTACGAGACAACGATGTTCAATGAACGGAGTTTCCCTCTTTAACAGCCAATCATATTTATTACGATAGCAATTAGATAGACACTCTCGGCGGATTTTTGCCGTCGCCGTCATGTTCTGTGTATGCATATGTATATATAAATAAAAGCCGCAAATAAAAATAAATCAGAAGAAAAAGATTCCGAAGCACTCGACCGGGGTTTCGAACATGCGAACCCTCGCTCCGCAGCTCGCTGCCTTTGACAATTACGCCATGCCTCATTCGTTCTCCAGGATATTAACGGCAGAATACAAACGCACGGGGCGTTGGGTCAAACGCACGGGACGCCACACGTGGCGAAATTAAAATTATGCGTCACGCAGGCCATGCTGCATCGTTGCCCGCGCTGCGTTTGCGTCGTATTGCTGGCGACCCACGCTAGTTTTCCATTTGGGGTTGTAGCACCATGCCACTCGTGGCTAGTCGGCCGGGGAAAAAGAAGAGCGCCCCATGACTCGTGGTGGCGCGAGCTAGTGGGAACGCTTTGGCTCTTGTAGACTTATGCCACAGGAGGGAAGAAACGACACAGCTGAACCAAAATCACAGTATACATGTCACAGCGCGACTAGAGTCCTGAGGCTAAAATTACAGCGAAAACGTACGACACAAGCGCTGAGTAGCAACTGCTTTATTCTTTTATACGCCGATGCATATATAAACGCCCAAGGCAAGCTTACCGCTCATGCGCACACAACAATAGCTCTAAACCAAAACGTGTAACAATGATGATAGTGCATTAGATACGCGAAGGCATGAAATTATATTCATATGGGTACAGGGGCAAAGAAGTAAAGAAGAACTAAGAAGGACAAAGAAATGCGTTTGCGTGGTAATTTTAGCCTCAGGAATTGACGCCCACAGAGAACGCGAGCCGTGGCTTCACGTGCCACGGCCAGGCGCCTTTTTAAAGACGATAGTCTTTCTTGGGGAACTTCAACGCAGAAATTTTGGTCTGTCTTTCTGTCTGTCTTTCTGTTTGTCGGCACGTCACTCGATTCAGCCACCCGGCCAAAGTTGAACCACTTGCCCAAGGGCCAGCCATCTTGAACGGCTGACTAGGTTCATACTTGTGTACATTGTCGATCAAAAAGCAAACATTACGCATATCTGAGGCGCAGCATCACTAGGTAAGTATTAGGTGGTGTGTTCCTTTAATAGAAAATGCATATGTATACATACGTAATTCTAAAGACCCTAGTTTCTTAAGCTGCGCTGAAAATGCGACTGCGCTGAAACTTGCCTTCCTCCGTGCCCTCTGCACGAGCTCATTCTTGTGTTTCGGTTTCGGTTCTGGATTGCACTGTACGAATGCCATGGGGCGCCGCTCTGGCATTCCTGTTTTGCCCAGGCGACGTGTAAATAAAAGAGTGTGTGGAGAGTACTCGTTGAGTGCGGACGTTTCTTCTGCTTCAGCGCTCGCCAAACCGCGTGTTCGGGCTGGATGGCGTCCCCGCCGGTCGCGTTGGTCACCGCCGGTCTTCGCCTGCTGCAGCGCCGGGACTACCAGCCCGCAACACAGCACTCATGTTTCCCGACGTATTGCCAGATGGCGTCCATCTCTCACGCAGCGCCTCTTCTGTCGTCTTTAGACGACATTTGCAGCGAAGCACGCCGATACGCGGCCAATTTTTATTTTCTTCTCTTGAAGTCGCGCGCTCTGCGGTTTTGTTTGCCGCACAAGGGAAGGCGCTGCAGGGTCTTGGGACAACACGAGCGCAAGAATCCGAGGGTGGCTTGCGTTCGGAGCATGCGTCCTGGCGGCTCGCAAATTTCTTGGGTCCTGTTGCGACCGGGTTTTAGATCCATCCCATCGTTGCAACCTGTTGCTGCGACGTTAGGGTTGCTTCGTACCCGGACTCCATTTGGTAGCGTGACAGAGTCTCCGGGTTTAGGAACTTATGCTAGCAAGTTGGGAAAACGAAAACAAACATGTTTACTGACACTTTTTGTACACTTAATTACATAGTGAAAAGGTAAGAGTTCAGCGACGAGCGAACTGGATGAGCCTTTAACCCAGGGCTCAGAGCCCCTTTTCTCACTCAGCACCGTCGTGATAACCCCTCAGACTGGCTCCTCCTTCTTGATTGTAACCAATCACAAACACAGCACCACGCACCATGGCACCACCCAATAACACTGTCGCCGAGGCGTCGTTGCGCTCACTGAAACAACCACGGCCGGTCTGGAGGCGCGCGCTTGGATCATGCGGGCGAGCCTTCTGAGTGCGACGCACGATTGAACATGCGTGCCAAATGCAATATTCATTATCTTACTTCTATTGAAGTTACAGAATACTAAAAAAAAGGCTTTGTTATAACCGCGTCCATGCTCTGCCGAGCAAAAGAAGCGGGCGTATGAGCGGCCTGCGCCACCCCTTCTGAAAAGTGGAATTTACCAGTCATCATATATACTTGCTACCATGTTACTATCGCACTGGTACAATGCATACCATGTAGAGTAACTCAAGAAAAGGCCACAGTAAGTCTGAAGCAAAGCACTCCCATGCGCGCGCTACCCTCCGTATGCAACGGCCGGCAGCGGGTTAGGGTGCCTCCATGTGCGCGCGCCTCACATCGAGGCACCCTAGAGCGGGTTAAATTAGAGCGGGTTGGCTCGGAGTGCCCCCACGAAGTTGCGGCCATAGGTAGAAACAGCCCCCCGTGCGCAGGCCGCAAAGGAAGGAGCGAGAGCGCGCCTCCAGACCGGCTGTGAAACAACCAGGGCTGGGCACAGACACTCAGAAAAGTATTCCGGAATACAGATATCGAAATACATGAGCTGGAAGCCTAAAATACAGATATTGAGATACATTTGCCTTTAACGTAACGGGATATTTCGGAGATACTTTTGCAATAAGACGAAAAAAGTATTCCGGAATACAGTTACAGCGATACAGATACTGGAATACCTTTTTTATTTCAAGGATGCTCATACTATGCAAAGACACTTATTAGTGCAGCATAATGTTGTAATTAAAGTTACAGCGCATCGAAACGTTTAGTTCAATTATTTATTTGTTACAGTACCCTCAGCGCCATTAAGACATTGCAGGGGAGGGGGCGGACAAAGTACATAATTAGTAATAATGGCATAATTACAAGTATCAATTGCAATAAAAATACACTATTTCACAGCAACAGTAACAACGATTGGGCACCGAAACCGACATACTTGGCGAACAAACTAAGCTATGCTAAAAATAGCACACTTTAAGCAAATCACTCGAATCACTAATGCACACTAGTGAATTGAGAAAAAGCACACATTTATTTTGAAGACCTGCTTTGCTGAGAAGGTTGCTGTGTATGTAGGCTTCTCAAATAGGCTGTCTTCTAACAGCGTCGGTTCAGCCTCAGCACAAGACTCACGAAAGAAAATATGTCTGTCTACCGCTGAAGGCGAGCACAAATTCGTGTTATAGTGAATACCGCCTTCATAGCCGGATTGCCCTGCAGCGTGGCGATATCTCTTCTCGGGTCATCTAGATCTCGAAACACTTCCGCCCTCACTTGGGTTGTTCTGACTGTTCTGAATCCGAAGTCGGTCCCCATCTTCGGAATCTTCAGCCGTCTGACCCTGTTGGCTCCAATGAAGTTGTCACCACCACCGACGCTACCAGCACCCATTTCAGAAAGCCGCAACAGGCGAGCGAAGTCGGCTCCGGCGGTGGGGGAGCCTGCTACCACAAAGGACCGTTTCACGTATGTCGTCAATTAGGAACGCACCCTGACATTGGAGAGGCGGCTGAAAGCGCGTCAAAGATAGCCATCTTCTAGTCACTTCCGCCGCGACTACGGGAACTGCTTTTGGAAGTGCCGCCACTTTGAGAACTGAACGCACGCGAAGCATTGCAAAGCCTCTTCCAAGGCGGTATCCGCGCGGGGGGTCGCGAAGTAATGGCTTGCCACCCGAAAAAAAAGTTAGGCGTGCTGCACTGACCTTGAGAGACAGCGACTTTCGTCGGCAGAGGCCGACAACACTGCCCCGCGATTCTGCCGTCTACAGCATCGCGCGCATTACCACATGGACCATTCTGTGCTTGAGGGGAAACCATCGCCGCCCTAATCTGTCGGCGACCGGCGGCGCGCCTTTGCTTGTCTTGGCACAAAAAAGAAAAAAAACGTCGTTCCCCCATTGGAAACACGCCTCAACTCATTTCTGACACAAAAAAAAACAATGTAACGAGATACCCGTGTCCTGCATAGTATCGCGATACTGGCGATACATCGTAAATGTATTTCACTACCGAGATACAAATACATTTTTCAAATGTATCTCGATACAGAAATACAGATACTCAAAAGTATCTCTGAAATACTATCGCGATACTCATGTATCGCGATACTGCCCAGCCCTGGAAACAACAAAGGTCCTGCGGTCAATAACACGCTTGTGGAGGCAGCCGGGGACACAGGAGACTCGGGCAAGTTCATCTCTCTCTTCCCAGAGGGCAGAGGACCGGTCGTCATCGCAGCATGCCACACCATGTCAAAGTGGCTCATTGTGAAGAGGTTGCCAACTTTGACGTCTCTCTGCTAGTTCATTGTATCTTTACCGCTCAACGGAACTCGTTCGATGCTCTTCCTAAAGTGGCGCGCCTCCCTTCGCGGGGAGTCCGTTTCTGGGATGAATGCAGGTGCTCCAGCAGTGTGAGAACGCATTGCCCGTCCATTCTCATAGTCACTGCGTCGCCACCGACGGTTAGTCATAACAGTCCCCAATTCTAGAATTGTGTGGTGTTTCGCCGGAGTTTGGATGTGTGCCTTCGACTTAGACTTTCACATACAGGGCGTGGTCGGCCGTGCTCGCGCGATTATCTATTGAGGGGGAGTTTTATACGTCTTGTGCTAAACAAACTGGCATGCGCCCAAGGAGACATCCGGTGCGCCACTTCCGGTAATAATTTTTCAATGGTCCCAGCGGCGTTTTCCTGGTGTGATTGAGTTTGTTGCTCTATTATATCTTGCGAATTCCTTCAGATGTCTTTGGAGCGATGTCTAGGGAGTACAACGTCGCACGGGGGAGGTGCAAGCAAAAACTGCAGTGGAGAGAATTTGCCTGATACGCTACTGGAGCTAGAAACCTGTCTCCTGTCACAGCTGCGGACATAATGTTGTTTGTCTAGACACACAAGGTCACGATAAAGATTGCGCTTGTGCCACAACAGGCACTCTTGATAGAGATCGGCGCCGGTCGACAAGAGAGAATTATAAATTCGACAAGAGAGAAAATATAAAACGTACTCATTATGTGATGGGACGTCAGGTGACGCTGAGTCACGCGAACTACTATGGTTTACTCACGAGCGCGGTATTCATGTATTAAGTTTTCAAGTTAACCTGCCTACATCTGCAGTTCACACTCCAACCGAAAGATAAGTTAGCTAGTGTGCAACGAGGTCCACTGGCGGCAACACGACAGTCGATGAGTCATTTGCTCGCACCGATGAGAACCCACTCGCAGGCGTAGCTCACATAAAAAGCATATGCAACGGCGTCACTGGAATTTGCAACAAAACGCGGGCACCGCGACGTACACTGTGTATTCATGTTGAGCACGGCTGCTTTGGTGTCCCGAGTGTTGCTTCGAACAGTACACGTCACTGATGAGGCTCCAACTATACTCGGGGACAACTTTCTGTGGCAATGAAGGGAAAGCTATGGGGGCGGAGCGTCCGCACATGTACTGCTACGCGAAGTAGTCCGGTTTCGCGCGTGTCGCGTAACTAGCGTAACGCCGTGGAAAGTGATGGCTAGCGTTGCATCCATCAAGGTACGGGTAAAAGGCGCGACTTTTCTACGCACGCAAAAACGCAAAGTGACAACGTATAAAGTAAAAGGAATACAAATATCTCGCTTGTGTGCGCTGCGTTCCGTCTCAAAAAGCTACATGTAGAAAATGAAGGAGTATTTTATATATCTCACGCAGAAAATACGGACGCAATTGTGGGACTACATTTATTAGCGGCAGGATACGTGCATTGTGGCTCTGCAGCTTTCCCTTCATTGCCACAGAAAGTTGTCCCCGAGTATAAAAGAAACACCTTTACGATGGATTTTCGGTGTTAGCCAGCTTTCACATTTTGCTATCCACTTCAGTGCAGCTATATGTCATGGGTGGCAGACGATGGCGTCCGACGTGTTCCTTGTAATTGGGGACCTTCGACTAACGTCTGAGCGTTGCCTGAGTATGCATTGAACTTTACTTGCATTAAATTTGATGAAGTAGGCAGAACAAATCCACGCGCTCTTTGTGGGAATTGAGTGTTTGTCGCCTGATCGCTGCAATCCAGGCGCTCTTTCTGCCTTCATCTGTCGGGAAACAGAACGTTTTCACTTGCGATAGCAAATTAGTTGCGGATCGCAGACTGCATCCTGGCACTGCACATCAGTGTCCGAGTTGCGAGCGCTTCATCAGAATAATTTTATCCGCAGAAAACATCGAAACACAAGCAGTCACGACCAGCAATGCAGGCTAAAACCACGCTAAAACAAGGTAAACAGGAAGTTTTCTAGGGAGCATTTCCGGTGAACGCACAATGTTGCCAGAGAACGGTAAGCGCTGGCGAAACCGTCTATGGGAGACCAGCGCTGGATAGGTGGCGCGCCGAAAAAGTGCGCCTGGCGGGGAGTCGCGACATAACTCAGCCGCTCGCATGGCCTCCGCGCCGCCGGCTAATCTCGGAGGCCATGCCGCTCGCGCTCAGACGACCGGCCGCACTGTACCGCGGTGAGCGCTCGCGCGTGCACCGTCCTCGTGCTTCATTTTGGCGCGAACAGCTCGAGCAGCCATTGCGCCAGTAATACTGCTCTATGGTTTAGAAAAAAATAACTTTGTCTGGAGGTTACTTTCTCAAGAAAGCACTGGAAAACGGAGAGAAGCCCTGCAAAGCAGACTACGTCTGTGCATACGGCGTTGAAGAGACAGTGGTGTGCCGTGGTGGCGACTCCGTCGTCAACATTTTCTGGTTGCGTCCTGGGATTTGTGTCAAGCTAGTGCAGGCTCACAAGCCTCCATTGATAAGTACGTGCTGCGTCGATACCAGCTGCCCACTACTGCAGTAAAAAAGAGGCAAGGAGTGGGTGCGTCAACGTTTTTCTGCCGTGGTATATGTATGCCCATCCCGCGGTATTATGCACGCGGACGTTGATCAAGCAAACCACCGTGCTAGCGTAGCATGTGCGGTGTCGCGCTGTTATGCTCGAGAGCGCGGATAGATTCCCGGCCACGGTGGCCGCATTTCGATGGGGTTGAAATACAAAGAACACCCGCATACTGAGATTTATGTGCTCATTAAAGAACCCGAAGCGGTCAAAATAATCCTGATTCCCACACTACGGCGTTCCTCATAATCATACCTTGTTTGGCACGTAAAACGCCAGCAATTGTCGATGTTGATCAACACGATTGTTCTAGCAGACACAGGCAAGCGAAAAAACTAACACAGTACGTTAGGCGAATTAAACGGCGAGTAAAAATCCAAGACATTTGACCATTTTCTAGCGAGGCATAAATTGCGATGTCACTTCGCCACAGCAGCCAATGCACAAAGAAGCTTTACCGCATCGGCTGACTCCAGAAAGCTAAGCTTCGACTAGTCCACTGCTTTGTTCGTGACAACAACTCTGTCTGTGGCACAAGTGCCGTTCAACGGAGGCATCCATCGCGTGCGTATTCCTCATAACAGTTCAGCGGCTTCGGTGAACGCGCCCCCGTACGCATCTCGTAGACAGACAGCTTTCCTTCTGCGTAACTGTGTGCAAATAATGTAGTCTACCTGCCTATCGTATCATATTCACATCACGCGGTGGCATCAGAAGGAGCCTGGTGGAGGTCAGATGAAAAGATTGTTACATATGCCGCATGCTGCATTAATATGTATGTTTTATTTACGACAAAACACTGATTAAATTCTGCTCGTTGGCCGCGGTTTCCACTGGTGGCCCTCACTATCGAATAAATCTAGCAGACGCGCAATTTGGTTTAGAAACCAGCCCGACGCCACTAGACAGGCGAGCAAGAGCAGAACATACTGTGCTCGCCTGACTGCCCAGATGCAACACCGCATCCGTTCCTGTTTATATGTGTTAGAACCAAAAGCATAGAAGAATATGTCCTCCGTCATTTGTACGTATTGTGGCACTTGAATGCGCAACAGTACCGCCAGCATCCTTTAGTTTTGTTTCGGCGATACGCGCTCGCATCGCCTCAACCAGTCGCCACTCTCGTCCGCGGGAGCGGCTGGAGTATGCGCGCTTTGACCGCCAGGGCGGCACTGCCCACACCGCGGAGAGGAGAGGGCATGCCCAGCCGGCGCGCTGCGGGAAAAGTGTGGAGGAAATGACGTCATGGCGGCCATATTCACTGGGCACAATGGCGGCGTTTTGTTATTGATGTGGTGCGGCGCGGCATCGGTCCGGCGGTTCAGCGGCGGTGTGCGCGTTTTCGTGGGCCTCGCACCTAACCGTGGCGTGCTGCAGTTGTACGGCAGCATCCATTCTTTGTGCCGCATTGTTAGCTACGCGGTGTTCTCCCGGTGGTGGCTGTAACCAGAATTCTGAACTAGAGAGCGTGGAACGAGCGCGCGTATACGTACTTACTTTGGATTTGCAGTGTCCAGCAAAATCATGCTGAAGAGCCATCATAGAAGATAGCAACTGTGCTCCAGAATCTGTTCAATGAATGCCTTGCAGGTCAGTGACAGTTATGCGGTGTTGGTAATTATGACAGCGGACGATGCATTTGCGGCCCGCAGGTCCTTATTCAAGACTGTAATTGAATCTTGTTTTTCATGTTCCTTTACAGTTACAGCATGCTTGTGCGTATTAAATTACCTGTTCTGCTTCGCTTAAGATGCTCGCTTTTCGCAGTATTGTCTGTATTAGAGCAAAACTCGTAAAAATGTCTACTCACACCTGCACAAGGTCACCAGGTGCACCTCGTTGAATGCGCGTCGGACAAAGCCGTTCGAACGATGGTGACCAAATTATTTTAGAACTCAAGACAGAAGGAGCAAAACACATTTTAATGACACTTATGACAAGTACAAGTACGGAGGAAAATTGTGAAGTACACATCGAGCAGTACATCTACAATTCAGTGACGTGCAAAAATATTTCACCACAAATATTTGTGACTATAGCAATCCGAAAAATCTGTCACATCTTTGGGAAACCTGATAATGGATGGTTACACAACATATGTATTGCACAGTAATGTATACACGCAGCATAACATGTTATATTATAAATCTACAGAACGATTGCCACTATGCGAATTCGCTTGGCCTCTACTCTAACGCGTCCACCGAATAAGTAAATTTACTTACAAATGGTAGGAGGTGGCTGGTACTCCTTGTGAGCCGCGCGACTTGCATCCTGGCACACAACAGCTGGGCATTGCGGCTGTGACCGCGCACACAGCGACGTGCTCGCAGTGGAGCTTCGAGGGATAGTGCCAACGCAGTAAGACGTGCCGCTCGTACTATTCGAAATCCTCAGGTGTACACAATCATATCCTGCTTTCGTTAAGAAAGGAGGAATGCTGTGTTTGTTTACGGGCGCTCTTTGAACCGGGCGGGCATCCTTGAAGGCTGTGTCCGCGCGTGAACCACCCCTTCCCCACCACGCAAGGCGCTTAGCCGGGTCCCCGATAAGGGAAACAGAAACAAGCGCCTTCTCTTTTCTCTAATAAACAGGCAATTATCCCGGAGACCTTTTTCCCTCGCCTTCCGTCGGCTGGCTTTCTCTGCCATCCTTGGCGGCTGTGTCCGCGCGTGAACCACCACTTCACCACCAAGCAAGGCGCTTAGCTATGTTCCCGATAAGGGAGACAGAAACAAGCGCCTTCTCTCTCCTGTTCTCAAATAACTAGCCACTTATCCCGGAGACATCTTCCCTCGCATTCGGCTGGCTTTCCCCGCCGTCCTTGGCGGCTGTGTCCGCGCGTGATCCATCCGGGAGACCTTTTCCCACGCATTCTTTCGGCTGGCTTTCCCAGCTTTCGTCCTAACGCGATCCTCGCCTTTAAGTTCTCCGTAGGTACCAGTGCGCGTGATCCACATCAGAGACATCTTCTCACGCACCTTCAGTTGGTGTTCGCTGCTTCGTCCTAATGAAATCCTGGCCTTTGGGATATCCGTTGAAAACAGTACGCTTCGGACATAAGGGAAGCGAAAACAAGGAGGCCGCCGCAACCTCAACGGGCTGTCACGTATACATGCTCCACCGACGCCGATTTTAGTGGCATAACTACGGGCCTCCGGGTATATTGCAGAGAAGACATGTTTTTGTATCGCCGTGCCTAGCTCACAGCCTGGCCGAAAGTTCCATAAAGCCCAAAGAGAAGCGTAAAAGAAAAGCGATCTGAAAGAATCCGTACAAATTTCGGCGCCTGGTTCGTTGAGCGGCAATGAATTGGCTGGTCCGACATAACATCTTTATTTTCACAAGAAACTGTTCAAATAAAAAAAAAAAACTTAACGTGCAACTAGCGGAGTTTATTGTAAACGGCGGCAGTGCAAGAGTACAATACCCAGACGGAGAGATTTCGTCAGCCGTATCGCGGCAGAACAGCGCGTTAAAATCCGTTCAGTTGGTTTCGGATAGCACCGGCGCGCGCGCCGCGCAGCCCACGTGCTTTTCGAGCCGGAGAGAGAGTCGCGCCTTTCGCTTCACATTCGGATGTAAACAAGAGAGGAGAATTTGCCCAGTCAATATGGCCGACTTCCGGCTTCACCACGGCTTCACAACGAGTGACGTCAGGGCCTCTCCTCAGTATATTCCTTCCTCCATGCCCTTGATCTAGAAAGTAGCGACACTCTCCTCCGCGCGCGCGTTTTCCTCCTCAATTCTCCTCGGATTTCTCCCCTCCCCTGGCCGGCGCGCTGCGCACGGCACGCTGAACCCTCCACTGGCTCGCCGCAGCCGCATTAAAATCACTGCGCGCGCTTGTTTAATCGGCCCCTTGAAGCGTCAAATGAGAACCTGTTTCTTAAGCAATAGTCATGGCGAAAGTGGGCTTCCGATAGAACAAAGTGACAAATATATTTTTAAAGACGCTTCGGTATATACAAATAAGCGCTTCGAAAAAAATGAGTATATCAACTGGCGGCTGAGCGGTTTACCTTCCCGTCGCCGCCTCGGCTGTCCTTAACACGGTGTATTAACGCATATAATGTAACCAGTATAAAGTATAGGCGAGAATTTTTTTCATAATTGTGGTCTTGATGAGCTAAAAGAAGGCACCCAAGAAGGAATGTGGTGGTTTACTTAAATTGGGCCAAATGAGTGAGCCCGAAGCCTTTTTGTGTCAATGCCGCTGTCAGACACGCACGCACACGATGCATGCCCGCAGGCACACACACACGCTTATACGCACGTGATAAAGACACGCACATACGTACACACACGGACATGCATACACACGCGATACAGACACGCACACACATAGATACACACGATCATACGCACGGGATACAGGCAGGCACGCTCATACACACGCAATATAGATACGCACATACATACACAGGCGCGTACACACGTGTTACAGACACACGTGCGTGGACATGCGAACAGACACGCACTTACATACACATGCGCATACACACGCGATATAGACACGCACGCACGCACATACATACATTACATGCGCATATAGACGCGATAGACACGCACGCACATACACACGCGATACAGACACGCACGCTCATACATACATACACACGCGATACAGACACACACGCACATACATACATACACACGCGATACAGACACACACGCACATACATACATACACACGCGATACAGACACGCACGCACATACATACACACGCGATACAGACACACACGCACATACATACATACACACGTGATACAGACACGCACGCACATACATACACACGCGATACAGACACGCACGCTCATACATACATACACACGCGATACAGACACGCACGCTCATACATACATACACACGTGATACAGATATGCACGCACATACATACATACACACGCGATACAGACACGCACGCTCATACATACATACACACGCGATACAGACACGCACGCTCATACATACATACACACGCGATACAGACACGCACGCTCATACATACATACACACGCGATACAGACACGCACGCACATACATACATACACACGCGATACAGACACGCACGCACATACATACACACGCAATGCAGACACGCACGCACATACATACACACGCTATGCAGACACGCACATACATACACACGCGATGCAGACACGCACGCGCATAAATACACACGCGATACTGACACGCAGGCACATACATACACACGCGATACAGACACACACGCACATACACAGCGATACAGAAACGCACGCGCATGCACAAGTGATACAGAGTACAGACACGCAGGCGCACGCATACACATACGTGCATACACGCACAAACACCGCGAATACACAAACGCACTCACATGCACTCACACGTTAACACGTGCGCACACGCACATACAAACGCAGGCGCACATATGCGCACATACAAACACGCATACACCTGCACACACCCGTACACACACGCCTGGAGGGTTGACGCCTGGAGGGTTCATGGCGGGCGTGAGCAGCTGAAAGCGAGCGAAGTTTGCTTGCGCTCGCTTCTCGTGACGTCAGGGTCACCTGACTGGGAGCTATCGCGCGTCGCAGCCATTCAGCGTTGCGGATGCGCCGGCTCCGCGAAAGAGAGGGTGAAAAAAGAGGAGGTTGACGGCGCGGCGAGGATGAGCCGGCGTGGATAAAGGAGCGTCGCTACTTTCCAACATCAAGGGGCTTTACGCGGAAACTCCAGCGCTGGTTCGCGGCGACAGCGCCGCGCTGCAGCTCTGGAGAGAAGCTCTTGCTCGAGTGGGTGCAAGCGCAGCCGATTCAATCTGTTTGTCGGCAGCGGGAACACGCGCGCGCGCGCGCTGCGCAGTCGGTGCGGGGAACTGGGGCGCCGTGCCGGCAGCTTGGCACACTGAACCGAGAGGCTTGCTCTGCGAAGCTGGATTTCCACGTTGGAAGAAACGACCCCGCGGAAGCGCAAGCGAGGTCTGAAGTATTGCGGCGTCGTGGCCTGCCACAACAGTGCAGATACTAAGATAGTTACTAAGAAAAAAATTCCGCTCAAATTCACTTATGGTTCCGACAGCACTGCACTGCGTTCTGTTAACGAATACCGTTATCTGGGTATTTACATCACATCCGATCTGAACTGGACAACGCACGTCCAGCAAGTAACAAAAAAAGCCATGAACAAGCTCTTCTTTCTTAAACGTGCCTTGAAAGACTCACCCCCCGAGATAAAACTTCTGTCTTATCTTTCCCTTATACGTCCGATATTGGAATATGCGAACATTGTCTGGTCCCCGTACACGTCTACCTGCATATCAACACTGGAAAGGGTGCAGCGCAAAGCAGCACGATTTATCTACAACCGGCACCGGCGCACAGATTCACCTACTGAATTATTCGACGCGCAGGGCTCGCTACTTTATCCAGTAGATCGAAACTCCATCGTCTAAAGTTTATCTACTTACTTTTGCACAACTCATTTAGGATTAAAGCATCAGACCACATCAATATAAGTCAGTCTAGAATTACTCGAAACAAACACCCACTCACTCTTGAAGAATTCATTTGCAACAACAACACTTTCTTTTATTCCTTTTTTCCGTTATCCGTGCGTGAGTGGAATGCGCTAGACGCATCTACGGTGTTGCAAACGACAGTACAAAAATTTCTAGAACTTGCCGAGCTGTCCATTGCAACACCGATCTAGATGCTTGACATTGCCAGATTGATTCACAAATAGTTTCCTGCTTGCTTGTTGCTTTATCCTATGCCTGTAACATAATATGAATACTACGATGATGTAACCTCAGTGAATATATTGTAACCTAAGTATATTTCTGTGTTTAGCATGTATGCCATCAGACATTTGTCAAGACATTTATGTATGAATTGTACAGATTTATGCGATTCCGTCTTCATCTACATTTTCACTGTAACACTTTTGTGTGTTTGCTGTTTTTCTCTAAATGTACCCACTCCTGTAAAAACCCCATTTGGGGTTGACAGTATACTGAAATAAATAAATAAATAAATAATCAAGGCATGCGATTCACGTGTGAAACTGTATTGGTTCGCGGGCGTTTCGCACGAGAAATAAAGGCTGCAAGCGTTGATAGCTGACAGCGCTGTCTTGCCTTCTATTTTGGCTGTCTGAGTTCATCGCGTTCGTTCGTTTCGACTACCTGAATCGGTAGGCAACGCGGCGCAAGCACGCAGCGACTACAGTAATGATTAGTCGCTGTCTTCTTGCATTGTGAAAGTCCAGTTACGGTTGTAGGTGAAACAACTTTGTGTTTTGATTCCCGTGTTTATGAACGTTTATACCCGTCGTTTATAACGTTTATACCCGTCGAACGTTTATACCCGTCGTTGTTGAACGTTCACACTCGCAATATACCGTTAGCGTTGCGCGGTTGGTTGAATTCAACTGAACTCGGCTTATTGTCAGAAGTTCGGCGCCTGCAATTCACGCGTCGGGAAGGCTGCTTTATCACGCCGGAACGGACGTCTGTGCATTTTCAGCAAGCTTTGACATCGTTCTGCAGGTTTGCTTTGTTTTTGTCACTTTATTAGGGTGATATATATTTAAGCCGCTAAATATAACTGGCACTTAATACATGCTTTGCACTTGCAACCTTGAAGTAACCACCGTCTGACTTTGTGCGATTTTCTAGCCGCCTTCGCGCAGCAGGTTTTATACGCCTGTCAAGTCGATATCCTCATATAAAGAGAGTGCAAGCATAACGCGAGAGCCCAAAAAACGAGGCGAGCAGTTCATCTTGCTTCACAGTGGTTAAAGCTCAGCTAGCTGCCTCGCGTCTTAATCGGCGGGTGATTCTCCTGGGGCACGGAGGACTTGACTCTAACCTTCTCAGGAAACAGTGCCATGGCCGTATAATTTCTTTTTTTTTTTTTCGCACGCCGCAAACGTTTGTTCACGAAAGTACACCGCAGCTCCTACAAGTATGCCATATCAAAACAACAATCATATGATTCGTAGTCCACACCGCAGAACATCGATAACGTGCACGGCTTCATTTCGGAGTGCATGTGGGCCATTACGCATCTTTAACATGACAGAATGAGACTTACCTCCAGGTATACGTCCTAACGGTGTAATCGTGACTTGGGAAATGCATTTCGCTTTGAGTCGGGCGTCGTTGTCGTCGATCGTCTGCTCTTCACCGTAAACGTGATTGACGAGTCTTTTTCCTTTTATCATGTTCGCTTTACGGAAGTGCCAGTCAAGCTTGAAGATACTTTTGAAGCCGCACTGCAAGCGTTACATTGTGAGGCGCCGCAAGTGCACCGCGAGAGCTCTGCACGTTCACGGAAGCGAGCGGCAGCGTGTTGGTGAGAAGGGAAAACGCGCGTTGCTTGTACCCCGTTTGTGTTTTTGTGCCAGAGATGGCGCTGCCTGTCAAGAGCAGCAGCGCCACTAAGCGTTGCTTGGGGAGCCTATACATCACATGAAGGTCACTTTGCTCGCTACAGCGGCCTCGTTTGCGAAAGGAGTGATCTGCCAACTAGAAGAGCCAAAGTAGGGGTTAGTTGAAGTAACAACTGTGACAGTTTGCGCACGTCCTATGTATACCTGTGCGTTCTTTTCGTGCCTCCTTCTTTGTGTTGGAGCAGCGCGCTGCAAGTGTCGAGCTGTGACAGTTGTTAGTTCGCACTCGCCTTGTGTGTTTTTTTTTCCTGCGTCCTTTGTGCTTCAGCAGCCCGCAGCAAGTTTCTAGCTGTTTGCTGTTCTTCCTGTGACATTCCAATTTCTTGCTATCGCATTTTCGCTTCGCCCTTGAGACGAAACTGTGAGTTTTTTTTTTTTTTTTTTGAGGCAGGTCCATTCTTTGCATACCCAGGCAACCCGTAAGGCTGCTCCTGCGGCAGTTCTTTTAAATAAAGCAGTTGACATTTCTTCACATTGCATATCGACATATTGACTTGCTTTCTGTGGTAGGTAGGCGTTCATCTGGCAACCCGCGCACGTTATAAACAATACGCGGGTGTCCACATGTCCTGCTTTGTATGACTTGTGAGGAACTTGAAGCTGCATCGTGAACGGAGCCCAGTGATGGCTCCCTTCCTGTATTCATGCGGCCTTCTTTGTGCCTTGTCCTGTCGTTCGTCACACCTTCAACCACTTTCTTTATGTTGACTCCCGACATCTAGCTTCCGGCACTCGTGTTGCTTTTTTGTCTATCTCTCTACAGCGAGCGGTGCACGAAGTGAAACTATTGCCGCTCGGTTGATATCTGCTCAACAAATATCCGCTGCCCTCACGCACCCAGAGTTGCTCTGTAGCTGACATTTATTGATTGACTCCCTTGCAGTGTTCTTTGTTTTTTTTTTGTGATACAAGGATGCAGACTGTACGTCAACAGTGGGTATTCACTGAGCGGCTGCCCGTATTGGTATTAATCCAAATCGGATCCAATTCAATCCCTGTCAAAGATGAAAATTAGGAGAAGCTTGATAACTCTAGGCTGTCAACAAATCTATTCAAGGATCGAACTGTCAACTTGAGGAAGCAAAAAAAAAAGAAAACTTGAAAGAGTGATTGCCGTTTTGAATGCGTCAGTAGATCATTTATGCGAAAAAGGAAAAGCGTACATCACCTTCATGGTGAAGTCGAACAGTTTGCGGACAAGTGGACTTAGGGAGATAATTTAATCAGTGTCGTATTATCCTTGTATAATGTGGAACAATTTTGGCAGAGAACAGCGCTTTGCGATAGGTGGCGAGACACTGGAAGTTGTAAAGGAGTACGTCTACTTAAGACAGGTAGTAACCGCGGAGCCGAACCATGAGAGTGAAATAACTAGAAGAATAAGGATGGGTTGGGGCTCATTCGGCAAGCATTATCAAATCATGAATGGTAATCTGCCACTATCCCTGAAGAGGAAGGTATATAACAGCTGCATCTTACCGGTACTTACCTACGGAGCAGAAACCTGGAGACTTACAAAGAGGGTTCAACTTAAATTGAGGACGACGCAGCGAGCGATGGAAAGGAAAATGATAGGTGTAACTTTAAGAGACAGGAAGAGAGCAGAGTGGGTCAGGGAACAAACGGGGGTTAAGGATATCACAGTTGAAATTAAGAAGAAGAAATGGATATGGGCCGGGCACGTAGCACGTCGGCAGGATAACCGGTGGTCATTAAGGGTAACTGACTGGATTCCAAGAGATGGCAAACGCGTGAGGGGGAGACAGAAAATTAGGTGGGTAGATGAGATTAAGAAGTTTGCAGGTATTACGTGGCAGCAGAAAGCACAGGACCGGGTTGATTGGCGGAACATGGGAGAGGCCTTTGCCCTGCAGTGGGCGTAGACAGGCTGATGATGATGGTGTATTATCCTTTCTTTTTGTAGCATCTAATTTCTATCATCTTTTATTGCCCTTTTCCCAGCACAGGGTAGCCAGCCGGTCTGAGAACCTCCCCGTCTTTTCGTCTGCTTCTTCCTCCTCCTTCAGCACTGGAAGAAAAATGACGACTGATTCCTCTTTCACAGGAATTGTTCATAACACGAAAGTGGAATTTGTCCCCATAGAAGGTGGACATCAAGAAATACAATTGTCACAGTGCGCATCGCTATTGGGCCAGCGTAGCCACCTTCACACCTAATGCCACGTCTCTGCCGACCAGTTTGGTCCGGCTAACGTAGTGTTTTTTTTTTTTTTTTGCAATCCGAAACATAGGGACGCGTTTTACGTTTTATAGACCTATTCGCGATTACAAATCAATATCGTGGCTATGTATGGGCTTGTTTGTTGATAAGTGGAAACACACAAGACACGGGAGCAGAGACGTTATATATCTTCCGCAAATCAGTGTTCGTGCACGCGTCTGTTTGTGCGCAGGAGCGGACGTTCCTGGAGGCGGCCGAGCGAGGCGACCGTCACACGATGATCCGGTGCCTGTCGCCGCCAGATCCGGTGAACGTGAACTGCACCAACATCTTGGGCCGCAGCGCCATCCAGATCGCCGTCGACAACGAGAACGTCGAGATCGTCGAGTTGCTGCTACACCAGCCGGACGTGCACATCGGGGACGCCCTGCTGCAGGCCATTCGAGAAGGCGAGCATTTTGAACCCCTTTTCTCGAGAATCAGCCGACAAAGCGCGCCTTCTCGCACATCTGCTATAGCGGCTACTGTGAAAGCACGTTCCAACAGAATCGGTTAAAAAGAAGCAAAAAGCCTGCGGACAGCCAAGAAGAAAGAGATTATTTCAACAAAGCAGTCGAATCCGCGTTCGCAACGCGTTGCCCTAGAAAGTGAGACACGGTGTAACTGTTGTACTTTCCGCGCCGCATAAGCTTAAGAGATTATTCAAAGCAGCGAACGACAATTGCGCGAAAAAAGAAAAGGGTAAAGTACAGGCGCATTTGTGCAATGTACTGATAATGCAGTGTATCGTGCCCCCCAACGCTGCATCAACGAACGTAAACGCCGATGTGCATGCCAATAATTGCGGGTTATCTTGCTGCGAGAGTGATCGGAAGAGCACCTTACGTTATAACAGCAATGCCAACTCAAACACATCCACACTTGTCGGCATTGCTTGCAACGGGCTCTCGGAGCTAATGGTATTTATTGTTTTCCGACTGGTTTTCTCGTCTTTTATGAGATACGAATAAAGCAGTGGTGAGTTTGAGCACCACCTGTTGTCATCGTGTCTCCCCCCGTAGAGTTTATTTAACCACGTAGTGCGCGAAAAATGTGCACTTGTGGTTGGGTATGACCGGTAGAAAGCTACATAAAGTCAGCATGACGAGCACTTCGCCCTTAAAAACGAAAGAAAAAAGAAAAGCCTCCTCGCCCCTCTTCTTCTATCTTTCTTTCTGTTTTTGGTATCTTATTTTGTATATGTTTATTTCAATTTCTTTCTCTCTCTCTCTATCTGTGTCTTTCTCGGTCTTTCTATCTTTTTACGTTTTATTCCCTTTATTTCTCTCCATTACTCTCTTCCTTTCTGTCGCTTTCTTTCTTTCACGCGTTTCCCGTGCTCCACTTTGCCGAGCAGAGTTTCGTTTAACGCTTGCACCTTCTGTACTCGGTGGTGGGGCTTGCTTAATTCCTGTGGCGCACACCCGCCTGAGGTAAAGTCCCTGAAAAATATAAAGTAGCGGCAACTGCGTCCCTTCGCCTCTGCCTCCTTTCCTAGCAGCTGCAGCAACGCCTCTAGGGTGTCCTCCTGGAAGCTACAGATTTTACCCGCTGTAGTGGAAACCTTTCTGTTCTTGTACCGGTGGTTGGTGCCACTGGCACAGCAGGTCGGCATCCTGAAGCATCCAGAACCACCGTACGAACTGACTCAAGTGCGGTTGACCACGCGCCGTGCACCGATCGAGTAAACAACCCAGACGAGGACGAACAAGATGGTGCTATAATGGTGCTCGGACAACCTTCTAAAAAGCTAGTGCGCCACTCTAGCGATTTCTTAGCGCCGCCGAGTTTGCAGTGGCGCTGCCATCAGGAGCGAGCACTTTTGTGTACGAAAAGATTATATACCGTACAATTTTATGCTGTCGGACACCATGAAAAGACGCCACTTGCTTCGGTATACATTACATTGCCGTATTTATCGCTATTAGGAGCTGGCTTGCCAGGTTTTTAAGCTGGGGCGAAGTTCCGCGCCGTAACCTGCATCCATCCATTCAAAGCGTCGTGGAAGGCGAAGAGGAACGCTACGCGCGTCGTGTCTTCCCTCTAGCCTGGCTGTTAATGCTCACAGGGCGAGCGGGGAACGCAGTCGACAGCCAGGCCAGCGTCGGACAGCTATTAGACACTTTTAGTTGGGCGTACGCAGAAGTTGCGTACGCTGCGCACAATACGTTGCGTACGCTGCAAGCGAAGCGTGCTACAACAGTTTTAGTTTAACGTACCCTGACCCGTTTCACTCATATAGATTAGTCGTACGCGAGATGTGAGTGTTTTCGCATGCTTATCAGCGCCACCGACGTCAGAAGAATGCTAGGTCCCAGGAGTAACGTGGCCTCTGTGATCTGCACGCAGGACCTCCCGATGGCCTGGGTAATGGCCACTGGCATACATGTGAGGCGGCGGCGTTCGCTGTGTGCATTTTTGGCGTCGTCCCTGGCTGCATTGGTTGCGCGCGTTGACCTTTGCCGTAAACGTTGAACATTACTATGTGCACACAGCTTTGAAGCTGGGTACACTATGGAAGAATGGCGTTTGATGGACTACGGCCGCACTGGATCGAACACAGCGTTCTATCTAGCGCGGCTGTGTATGAGGCTTAGCGTATACCTTACAGCAACTGGTCGTATTGCAGGCATTCTTGACTTTCCGATCTACTAGCAGTACTTTCAAGGAATCAAAGCTCGCACAACGCTCAATGTGCGTTATGTTGCGGCATGAATAAAAGTAAGAGCCAAGCTCACGTTCTTTTTTTTTTTACGGCGTCATTCGCCTAGATGCCTGATAGAAATAGATAGCGCGTTCGCGCACACAACCTGTCGAAGACGGTTGCTTGAGGATTTCTGGGAGACGCCAGGCTATGTCTTCCCACTGGTCAGGACGCCGGAACGTGCCGCTTGATTGTACCTTGTCTGGCATGGAAACATGGCCTTTCAATGTGGAGTACACACGACTTGCATCGGGTTCACTATTGCTGTCTGCGTCGAACGCCACTGCAGCCGCCATGGGCTCTCGTTTCTGGTTTGTTCGAGATCTCGCGAGAACGCAACGTAGTAAGCGTTGCGTTACGTACGCAGCGTCTTGCTACGTTAGATGCGAAGTATCTTGTGGCGGAGTTCAATCCGGTGGTGGTGTGCGGCGTGACCACCCTTACTGCGCATGCGCATACCCTCTCCACACACCCTCTCCACTTCCCCTCTCCTCTACCCCTCTTCACTTCCCTTTTCCCCCTCTCCACTTTCCCTATCCCCTCTAGAGCACTGCACGGGCCGAGATTCTCGGCCCGGGCCCGGCCCGGGCCCGGGACTCGTTCAAAATTACCCGCCCGAGCCCGGCCCGGCGACTCAAAGCGAGACCCGGGCCCGGCCCGAACCCGAGCAAAAAATTCGCCTACCCGGCCCGGCCCGGCCCGACCACAGATCGGGACCGATAGGGGCCCGAGCCATTAATCTAGGTGGTGTTGCCCGAGCATAGAATCGACCGCAAGGCGTTTTAAGTGTCAAAGATCTACGTATGCTTGGCGCATGCTTCGCTAGCAAGTATACTTTAACGTAGGGTACTTTCTTGTAAAAAGGGGCTGGCTCGCCGTGGAAACAGTTGAGCGGACATGCTGGGTACGATGAACGTTCGTTCGGCAGTGGTATACTGTACCTAATTTTCTAGGTGGTATACTGTACCTAATTTTCTAGGAATACAATCCGGATCATCAAGAGCGTTTTGTAGAAGATATTGTTGGGAGAAGAGTTATTTGCAGGATGAGTCCGGTTTCGCTAAGGAGCGCAATAGAAACAGAGGGGCAGACACCAGAACGCTCTCTTCACTTTGTGATTATTGCGCTCTCCATTGAAATTTTAATGGACACGAAAGTGAAACAATGAATCAGCTTAGGTTGATAAATTGTACTCTGAGAAATCTAATGTCGTTAATTCCACCAATACAGATGCATTAATAAAAGATAAAATTAAGGTCAAGGTTTCATTTTTAAATTTCGCGCCATAATCTCTAGGCGCGACAACACGAATTTTAAAGCGTATTTTTGGTATTTTGGCTTGTCGAAATTTCCTGAAGCTTCGTATGTTAAGTCTATGCCCCCGCCCCCCCTCGGAAAACAATGCACTTCATTTTTACCGATTAAGAACTGCGTAGGGCCTTGCAGACGCCGTCAAAATCTATGACGCGTTTGATGTGGGCATTTCAAGGTGGCGTTACCAGCCGTAATTTCTTTTCGCGCGTTTTCTCGCTTCCCATGAGTTCTCGCGGCGGCCGCTGTGGGGATTTTGGAATTGGGAATGAGTGATTCACTAATAATACGAAAATCGTTTTTCCCTTTAGTGTCCCTTTAAAGCGTGCTGTAAGACAAAGTCAATTGTGCACCATTCTGGATATGTAGCACATATATCTTCATCATTGTAGCACCTTTTCACATCAAGAGAAATAGAGGAAAAAAGCCAGATTTATTACATTTGTTGTAATTACACTAACCTAGATAAAAATTAAAACGAACCGCGCACACCGCATGCACTTTGGAAATAGGTATAAGAAGCCGAATGGCAAAAAAGAAACTATTTGTCATAGCATTCTTTTCATATACCACACCACTGCTATTATATACAGTCTATAAGTTTTTGTGGCATAGTTTATAGTTTATTTGCTCGCATGTTATTGTACAACAAAAATCAAATTATAAAAAGATTCCGCTATAAGCACACCATGCGCCGTTGCATCACATGTCCTGCTGCGCTAAAGTTTCCTGCTTGCGATAGTCCCAGGGGCGCACATCTGCCTTGCGAAATATGAAGGCGTCGGCAGTCGTCGTTCTTAACTTCCACCACTGGAGCAAATTTAGGAGGTCTTTTTGGACCTCTGCAGAATGACAATAGCTGTCAAACTGATCCCTTCATTTCTCTCGTTCCCGAACGTTGTGTCACTCTTCAATATAACCTATAAATGTCTCTGAGAGCTTGTCCTTGCAGTTTTCAGCAGTGTTTGTTATGCACGGCTTGCACAGGACTCTGTTTTTTTTTTTATAATATAATGGTGTATGCCTTCCTAACGATGTTTTACCGGTAGAACGTGGCCTACGCTGGTGGGCATAGGACTGGCAGTAGGTGGACGAAGTGATTGCGATCTATTTTCGGGGTTCATTCCAGTTTGGTAATTAAGGTGCTAATAACTTCTCCACGCTTACTCATTGGATGCATATGATTAAAGGTAAGGGGACATCACCCTGCATGGAATTCGTCATTTTTATTTTAAGGTAGATACTTCGTCAAGCTAATATACTTTGCCTTTATACATGAATATACATGTTTAATGGACATGTGCTGTTCCTGCACAGTCCAACGCTGTTGGGGCACTATCATGTAGCTCTCGCACTATATAGTGCAGGGGTCTCAAACACGGGGCCCGCGGACCTCTTGCTAGCGGCCTGCGACCCGCACATGACTGTCTTCGTCCCACTTTTTTATTTATTTATAAGTACGTTTTTGAGCTACACAATCATAACAGGTCTAAAGCATTTTGTTTTTCGTGAGGCACCGCCTGCAGCCACCATGTGTTGATGCATAACCGTGAAACAAAACACTATATTGCAGAATTGGCGTCCAGATTTTAGTCATTTTAAAGATGGTATCGATATGTTGGTGGAAACTTGCCACCAAATATGCCCTTTAGAAATGACCCATATATGATATATTAAATAGGTCTTTCAAATGGCAACGTTATCTGACATCTGGTACAACCAGGCCCGTAGCCGGGAATTTATTTCGGGGGGGGGGGGGGGGGGGCACTTGCTGAAAACCTTGACTATTTGAGAAAAACACCTATATTCATCATTTATTTTTTGGTAAAAACACCTACTTCACCAAAATTTTTTTGGGGGGGAGGGGGGTCAAGGGCCCCCTCCTGGCTACGGGGGTACAGCCTATTCCTCCCTCCCCCACCCCCCTCGACTCCTACCTTCGTCACCGTCCTGGCCCTTGCGGAAGTAAATTTTCGTGAATGCGGCCCGTTAGCTGAGGCGGCTTTGAGACCCCTGATATAGAGCGGAACAAGACGAACGCTCAGATTAAAACAGCAGGCTGTGCATGTCCATCTCGTGTCACATGACCTCTGGGAACCTAGACGAAGCCACGGAAAAAGAATGTCTTTGTAGGGATTTTACGCAACGAGACTCCGCGCAGTCTTTTCGTTTTAGTGGAGGGCGGGAACATTCAAGAACGTTTCCTCACCTGGTAGCTCCGTAAACGCACTTGCGATGATAAGTTATAGGTATAAATTTATTATATTACATTTATTACGGCGATTACAGAATAACATTCGGGATATAAAATAGTAACGAATGCAAATAAAGCACGGAATAACGAGATGTTAATTATATTTGCGCCTGGTGTATTTACTTTTAGCTCGGCTGTTTCAGATAAATCAAGTAGCCCCATATGCAAGAGGCAAAAGAAGATCAGTACTTGTCACTTAAAAAACTTGTCCAAATAGCTTGTCCCACATAAAAAAGTACCATTTTATCGAGATAAAATCTAAAGCGTATATGTACGTGCAACGCATGAGGAACACACTTGAAGGGACGCTAAAGAAAAAAAGGATTCTTCTATTATCAGTAAATTACTCTTAAAATACTCTAATGACTACGCTCGCTGCGACAAGAGTCTTCGTAAGCGAGAAAACGCGCAAAAAGAAAATGCGGGTGCTGACGCCGTCTTGATTATCGTGCAACAAACACCGTGACGTCATAGATTTTGACGGCATGTACTGGAATCTACGTAGTTCCTAATCAGTAAAAATTAAGTACATTGACCTATGAGAGGGCCATAGACTTAACATACGAAATTTCAAGAAGTTTCGTTGACCCAATGTCACCAGAATACGACAAATACAGTTTGAAATCCGTGACGTCACGCGCGGAGATTTCCGCGCAACATTTAAAATGAAACTTTGCCCTTGATTTTCTCCTTATGATGGTTAAACCAGTTACACTCGCGTTTTCACTTTATCAGTCTTAACCGATTCATTGAATCGCTTTAGAGTCCCTTTAAGAACTGAGCAAAGTCCAAGCCCGGCCCGACCCGAGCCCGCCACCTCAAACCCGGGCCCGGCCCTAAGCCCGGAGCTTCAAACCCGAGCCCGGCCCGGGCCCGCCGTGAAAACTACTTTACCCGGCCCGGCCCGGCCCACGGGCCGGGCCGGGCTCGGGTTTTCGGGTAGGCCCGAGCCCGTGCAGTGCTCTAATCCCCTTCCCCTTTCCTCTCTTCCTCTGAAACGCGGGCTAGACATGCCGAAATTCTCTCCTGCGCAACGCCGCGATGAGCACCAGCGCATGCGCGTCCCCTCCCCCTCTCTCTCCTCTCCTACGCTGCCCCCCTCTCGCACGCCTGCCGACTGCGTTCCCCGCTCGCCCTGTGAGAATTAACGGCCAGGCTAGAGGGAAGACAAGACGCGCGTAGCGTTCCTCTTCGCGTTCCACGACGCGAGGTCCGTAGCATGCCCAAAGAACGCCAACGGAACGCGATCGTGCAAGTGCTCCGGCTTCGCATCGCCTCATGGTCCCCTTTAGCGGGAAATGGTGTAATTTTTAGTTAGGGCCACTTTGTCGTGCGCGTCTCGAAGGCAGTTTTCAAATTGAAAAAAAAAACATTAGGAGCGTTGCGTCTACAAGTGTCGACAATGTAGAATCAGACGCTCTTATATAGATATTTCTTGTATATATACTTCATCAATACGTATATAATTGTAAATTGTGTGTATTGTTCATCAAAATTGTAAATTAATCAAACCTTGTGTATATATGTATATATAACAACGTGTGTCACGTCTTCATACGATGGTAGAAGACTTGTACGGAGGAAGGTTCACGGGTTTTCCCGATCTTCTCCAAGCCAGCTCCTCAATCATCGTTCATTTCGTGGATATGGCGTGATTTTTCTTTCATACCCTTTATTTCGCGGACTTTTCCAACTGCGTCACTTAGAACTGCAGCGCCATCGGGCGCTCTAGCGGAAGAATTGCACAAGCCTATCTTTCCGGCCAAGAGCCATGCTCTGCGAGCTTCGCAGCTCAACTAACTTCAACTGGCAATCTACAAAGCGCACGAGTGAGGAGGTGCCTGTACACTTACACGAATGGCGCTACTTTAGTTATTTTTCAGGGACTTTAGCCTGAGGTGGTGGTGGTGGTGGTGGAGGAGGTTGTGATGTTGCAGCAGGCGAGTTTCGCCTGGCCACCTGAGCATGTCCTGAACTGTAGGTGTCTGTCACCACGTGCAGGCAGCACAGCACATTGGTCCAATATTGTTTATACGTTGGCAAACGATGGCCCAATGATGGCCCATACAAACCACTATAAAACCAATGTTGGCAAGCCAGCCTACAAGGATGCCAATAATGGTCCATCTTTGCCAGCCAACATACAATATTGGTCATGCCATTCTTTGAGGTTGGCAACAACGGTCCATGGTTGCCGATGTACATACAATATTGGCAGAACCAGGCCGTATGGATGGCAATATTGGGCCAGCTTATCCGTTGGTAAAACAATATTGGTTAAGTAATGGCAGTAGATCGGATATATTGTCCAGTCAATCTGACTGGTTAAACAATATTGGACAACCAATGCTACGCGCCGGACAATATTGTCCAGACTTACACGTTGTCGCTCCAATGTCTTAAACACTGGCAAGCATATGCATGATATATCGGCAAGAATGTTTTTTTTTTTCCCTTTTACCATCACTGAGTGAAGGTTAGCCCGAATCGAGCCACCACCTGCGCATGCACGCTAATATGAAAATCACTTTGTCCGGCATCCAGCGCACCTCAAAGAAGATTTCTGGTTACTTATCACATTGCTTTATTCTACAAATATTCTACAAAAGCCCCGCGTTACACGGCGGCGAAGGCATCACGCCGTCCAACTGGGAGGCTGCATGTTTTTACTAGCCCCGGACTCGAGAACAGCTATGGGCCGTCCAACGGGCCCGCGACGCAAAAGAGACTTGGTATTTCTGTTCCGACGTGGGAGCGGCCCGGTCGAGTCCTAATCCGAAACGTGCTCTGAACCCATTCCTTATTACGTATAACAACGCGATTGTAGATGACGACCCCGCATTTCTGAAAGCCAGCGGCCGTTTCGGCCGTCCGCGAGTGCCGTTTTCGCTCCTTTGCATCGCATATTTGCGGCGCTTCGCGCTCGGCGCGTTCCGAGGTTCGTCCGAATTAACCCGGTTGCGGCCCAATATGACCGAATTAACGAGAGTTCGGTGCCATTAAACAATAAACATGCTTGGCGGGACCAGTGAACACGTTGTAATTGTCTGAGTTTCCGAAATAATGATTGTGGAATTAACGAGCTTTTACTGTATAAATATGGCAAAAACAGTCCATTGCTGTCAGTCAACAAACAAAACTGGAAATTCCATTCTATAAGAAAGGGAAAATTGGCGCACACAGGGTCTTGATTTTTAAGTTGGCATTTAGTGTGGCACAAAATATATCAAACAGTTGGACAAAATTTGTTTTAGAGATGTTGAGCAATGTAAAATAAGTACCAAGTTTTCAAGTGAGTTTCGCGCTGCTAGAAATACATCTATGAGAAAGGAAACACAACACAACATCTCACTTTGCAATGCTTGTTAAAAGTTAATTGTGTGATACAGCCAGCGTACACAACGCAACTGTATAAAAAAAAACCATGCCTTTACATTGATTGAAGCTATAGAATTCTAGTCTGCTTCGCAATGGGCCTCTGCGCTGGTGCGCCTTTAGCGCACGCGCACCGAAATTTTTCTGACGGCTTTATTAGCGGCGAACAATCAAAACATTTCATGTCACTTCAACCACACCACGTATTTTTGTGTTTGCTACACGACTGGTTGGATTACAGGATTGTAACTTCTTTGTGTGCGTGCTACAACGACGTGCTGTCCAAGACTACAGTATCGCCCGCGGAATCTCCAGATGAGCGATGAGTTATGTTTGCACTCTCAACGCTTCACGCAACCAGACGTGTTCACTTCGAACAAATGTTCTCGGTGATCGGGAGGCCGGAGAAGCAGCGCGACGCCATGTTTTGCTCAGGAATTTTACATCCTCTCCTCCCGGCAGTTGCGCGGGGGTGGCTGGTCATAAAACACTTGTCACTTGACGGCTGCTCCGCCCACGACGGTTCAAACGTGGCTCCGGGCTTTCAATGCCATAGAAAACGAGAGGGTGGGGGGTGAGAAGATCGCGGGAGACGACGGCACCTCGGAAGATGCGTACGCGTTTCGGCCTCTTCTGGCCGGCGGCTATTCTTCGTCAGTCAGTGGTGGTTACTTTCCCTCGTTCGGGCTCCAAGCATCGGCGGGCGCCGCGCGCGCGCCCCTCAGTATTCAGTCAAGAGTCATCGGGAAAAAACGAAGTCAGATATCGAGACAGGATGCCGCGATTCTATGGATACGGAGATTCGACGACGATGCCACAGTGAGAAGGCAACTGTCCTGTTCTTCATCGGACTTGATTGTTTTGACTTTTGAAGAGCGATCCGCAGATGAGCGCCGATGTGTCCTGACAAATCGCAAACTTTCCGCCGGATTTTTGTGTACGTATCGCGTTCAGTAAGTCGTTTCGTTCCTTAGTCGCATGTTACTTTCCGTGTTTTTCGTACGTGAAATATGTGCTGCGTTTATTAACGTATACATTACCGCGTACTTTCTCTAAAATTGTTACTTTGTGAATACCCATGTGGTGGGCTTTGCTGTGCGCGTCGAAGCAGGTTAGTTAAGTCCTCGCCCTTAGCGATGTTTCAGCATTTGCGTTTGTTGTTTTGTTCTTTTATCGCGTTGTCGTGCGCCAGCTAAATATCCGTTTTTGATTTGCCCTTCGCTGCTCGTTTCGCGCAAAGAAATGATGGATCTGTAACACACAAATTTTCATTAGTTTTGAAGTTGTTGCAGTCTTTCAAGCTCTTGCCGCAGTTACCTTTTAATTAACAAATAGGCTATGAACATTCCGGTAGTTCAAGATGGTTATAGATCTCATCTGTGTCGAATGTCTGTTCGCATGTAGATGTTCATTTATTTCATTTTGCATTACGCTTCGCTTTTCACTCATTTCCTTTTGAACCTTCGGTGAACTGACAACTTAAATAAGCGCTAACAGGGAGGCTGTGTGTGTTTGTGAGTGGTCCCGTTTCCGCGATTTCTAATATAAGAGCGTTATTCAAGGTAATTAGTGTAGGTTCTGTGCAAGCGGTCAGCAGAACAAAGCGTGAAATGCGAAATTATTTTCAATACTTGCAGTATCTTTGCCATATGTAAACATGCAGAATAAAGTTGTGTGTACTCTCAGCTTTTCTACGCTGATTATCCCTGCTGCTTGCCAAAAAGCAAAAGCGTGGGCAACATGCATTTATTTACGTGCACAAAAATCTACCTCATGTTAAACTACACATTCAGTGAAAAATGTCGTAAAGATGTTGACATAGCGTTTCACACTGGCAAGAACCAGCGTGAAACGCTGAAAAATAAAGAACGATGGTGCAGCCAACGATAAAGGCTGGCAAAAAACATTGGAGCTGCCAATGTTTATACAATGTTGGCGATACGTACGACGAACAATGTTGGCTACAGCCATCCTTGCCATTATTGGCGATATGTTGGACGGACAATGTTGGCTCCAGCCATCCTCGCCATTATTGGAAAATCATTGGCATCCAATATTGGACCAATGCACATTTAGGTGTAGCAAACCCCCAAAAGCCAACGCAGGACCAATATTTCTGCCAATGTTTACCAACGTTGTTCCGAGATTGGTCCAATGCCGGCGTGCTGCCTGCGCGCGGACAGCCCAGTGTCTCACAGGAAGGCAAGCAAAATTCGTTGCACGCTCCTCCTCGTTGCCGCGGGCTCTTCAGGAAAAATGACGTCTTCAAATGTCCGCTGCCTATGAGAACCTTTTTGCAAGCTGCGGACAGTCGCTGCTCTTTGCACATCAAACTGCGGGCAAAGCCAAATAAAATGTTCAATGTCCCCGATGTCACGGCAGAAGGCACAAAACGGGGAAGCGTATCGTCCAGTCTTGAACGACCAAGCGGTACAAGAGCGTGGCTTGTTCACGAGAAAGTCCATGGATGCTTGGTGTGGAAACTTGTACATCGCCTTGAAATGATTGCGTATCGCATCTTCCCGCCTGAGGATTTTTGTTCGCGTTGGACAGATTACGGCCGGCTTAAGCAGCTCCGCTGTCAAAACAAGCACAGGCAACATAAAAATGCACCCCTGGTTTTTCACATCGAAGGAATAAAGGACTTACATAACACAAAAGACTAGATTAGTGGTTTCTCAAATGGGGGTCCGCGAAGCCCACCCTCGAGGCACACTATGTCTTGCGACAACGGCCCCTTCTGATTTTTGGTATGCTTCATTGCATGACAGTTTTGCGTTGCGGCGCAGCTGACTTATGTTTCCACTTCTCCGTGAGATGGTTGTACAGCTTTTGTTGCAGTTTTCTACGACATATGAACGCGAACAGACTTTATTGTGGACAGATTGGGTTAGGAAAACTGGCCACCCTGTACACGAAGTGTCTATTGACGGTGACGGTATCTCGAAAGAATGCTGACATCATCTTAATCCATAAGTGGGGGGACTTGCCAACCCGATCAGCTTACTGTCCGTTGTCTACAGGCTGTTTACAAAGATAACATCTTATAGAATTAAGGCCACCTTAGAGTTCAAGCAACAAAAGGACCAAGCAGGATTTCGTACAGACTACTCGACAATAGACCACATTCACACTATCAACCAGGTGATAAAGAAATGCGCGGACTATCACTACCCCTATATATAGCCTTCATAGATTACGAGAAGGCATTTGATTCGATCGAGATATCAGCAGTCATGCAGTCACAGCGGAATCAGGGCGTCAGCGAACCTGATATAAACCTACTGGAAGAAATCTACAGCGGCTCCACAGCCACCATAGTCCTCCCTAAAGAAAGCGACAAAATTCCAATAAAGAGGGGTGTAAGGCAGGGAGACACGATCTCCCCAATGCTATTCACCGCGTGCTTACAGGAGTTTTTCAGGGCTCTAGAATGGGAAGAGCTAGGGATACGAGTTAATGAATAGTACCTCCAGTAGCCTGCTATTCGCTGATGACATTGCATTGATGAGTAACTAAGGGGATGAACTGAGACTCATGATTACGGAATTCGACAAGGAAAGCAGAACAGTAGGTCTGAAAATTAACATGCAGAAAACTAAAGTAATGTGTAACAGTCTCGGAAGAGAACAGCACTTTGTGATAGGTAGTGAGGCACGGGAATTTGTTAAGGAATACGTCTACTTAGGACAGGTAGTGACCGCGGAGCTGAACCTTGAGAGTGAAGTAACTAGAAGAATAAGGATGGGATGGGCTCATTCGGCAAGCATTCTCTAATCATAATGGTAGTTTACCACTATCACTCAAGAGGAAGGTATGTAACAGCTGCATTTCACAGGTACTCACCTATAGGCAGCAGAAACCTGGAGGCTTACAAAGAGGGTTCAACTTAAAGTGAGGACGACGCAGCGATCGATGGAAAGGAATATGATAGGTGTAACCTCAAAGGGCATGAAGAGCAGAGTGGCTCAGGGAACAAACGGATGTTAAGGACATCTTAGTCGAAATCAAGAAGAAGAAATGGACATGGGCAGGGCATGTAGTGCACAGGCAAGATAACCGCTGGTCATTAAGAGTAACAGACGGATTCCAAGAGAAGGCAAACGCGCGAGGGGGAGACAGAAAGTTAGGTGGGCAGATGAGATTAAGAAGTTTGCGGGTATAACGTGGCAGCAGCAAGCACAGGACCAGGTTGACTGGTGGAACATGGGAGAGGCCCTTGCCCTGCAGTGGACGTAATCAGCTGTTGATGATGGTGATACTTTTCGTAGGCTTGCACACTTGAAGAGCAAATATAGCTAGAAACAGGTTTAATAACAGAGAGCTGAGCTATTTGGTAAGTATTCATTCTAAAAAGGCAGGGCGTGTAAACACAGACACAAGAAAGAAGTCATAAACGGCGACTAACAACTGAAGAGACGCACAATGGCGGAAAAGAAAGAAGGCACGAAAACTTATCTGCGCATGCCCATGCAATAGGCAAACCTATCAATCCGGCACGCGTGGCTGTCTACGTGAAAGATAACTGTTAAGCAATTGATTTCATCTTTATGCCCCGCCACGGTGGTCCAGTGGTTATGGCGCTCGACTGCTGACCCGAAGGTTGCAGGATCGAATCCCGGCTGCGGCGGCTGCATTTTCGATGGAGGCGAAAATGTTTGAGGCCTGTATAATTAGATTTAGGTGCACGTTAGTGATCTCTTATGTTCCAATTATCTCTGGTTAATGCAGCGGCCCATCTGTCCTACGTAGAAGCGGCCGCAGCTGAAAGGGACCTTATACACCACACTTGCATGGCAATCAGTGAATTTGTTGGTGTGTTTTACGAAACAAATATCGGTCCGCTTCTTGTCTTTTACTCGCTCATTTTTTCTCTCCACAGCGGCACAAATCTTACCTAGCTTATTGGCAGCCGTGAAAACAACGTTAACGCCATATCTACTTCCTACTTTCTTTAGCCTGTGAGAGACGCAATGAATGTACGGTATACCTACGACACGTTTCTTCCTATCGCTTTCTGCAACCATGCTCGGACTTAACATAATGGACTTCTTTAAACGTTCAGCGACAGTGGCCACTGCATCACGAGGATAACCTACATCTGAAAGACACGTAACCTGTGCGTTAAAGCTATCACTCATTTTGGGCTCACAAGATTTGGTGAGGGCAGACTTAAGGCAAGACATGGCGATACCGTTTTTTGCAGCCTTCGAGTGCTTCGACGAAAAATTTAACAGCAGTTTCGAAGATCTAGGAGAATACTGCCAGCACACGTGGTTCTTCTGAAACGTTAAAGGGGTGGTGCCACCATGTTTGTGGCTTGCGCGTTCTTTGCTGTAAGCGTTTGCTATAGCTCCAGGAAGAACGATGCACGCACCAAGGTTCGCGTATTCTCGCTAAATAATTTAATATCGCCTTTTGATGTGGACAACTTTCGGTTTCGGTTTCTGGGCGCCGAGGTTGGGCAGTGACGTAGAAGTGTAGGAGGCGTGGTCACGTGACCACACAAGGCTGTGACGTACTTAGCCAGAAAATGATCGAAACTCGGCGAGTGATGTAGCAACCGATGCTTTGCGGGTACTACAGTGAACTAGAATATATTTCTAGTTCACTACAGCCGGTACGTACGTTGCGGAGGTGGCGGAGGTCCGCAGGTCACCCACGTCACTACAGCAGATCTGGTGTGACGTCACTACAACTTTCGTTGTCCATCCTACAGATCTACGTCAATGTTGGCGCGCTGGCGATGGGTTTTGATCGGGAGAATGGGCATTTAGGTACACTTTGGAAGTGAATTAAAATATATTCTAAACGTTTGCTGTGTCCGACCCTTCGTGTGGAGTGTCCTTGCATACAGAGGAAACCCACAACAGGCTTGTGATAGCCTCGAAATTTGATGGCACCACCCCTTTAAGGAAATGTCTAGGAATTGTATATTCTGTTATTCTGAGGCACCTCTTTAGTGAAGTTGAACCCTCCTCCATCTATTTCAAATTTTTCGCTCACTGAGGTTTCCACGGTTTCAAAGTCCTTACCGCTACAAAAAATCAAATAATCGTCCACATAACGAAAAACCTTAATAATAGAATTACCTAAGGCGCCTTCTAATTGTTTGTCAATCTTACTAAGGTATAAATCACTACGAACCGGAACAACTTTAGAACCAATACAGTAGGTTTGATAGGTTTGCCTATTGCATGGGCATGCGCAGATTTTTCGTGCCTTCTTTGTTTTCCGCCGTTATGCGTCTCTTCAGTTGTTAGTCGGCGTTTGTGACTTCTTTCTTGTGACCGTGTTGACACGCCCTGTCTTTTTAGAATAAACAGGTTGAATGCGGCTGCAGACCGCACAACTTATTGACGAGCTGTTGAGATCGCATTGGTGTGGCCCCTTTAGTTTGATTATTCTTTGCCAGGGAGAAATACCCTATTTCACTCTGCATGTTGAGTTATGACCCCTTCCCCCCCTTTTTTTTTTCTTTCAATGCAAGGGGTCCCTCATCATTTCCACTGGTCCACAAGTGTTCCTCGAAACATCCATGGCAGGTAATCAGTGGACTAGATCACCTATAATTATTCAAATAAACGCATCATTTTAACAAACGTAGTTTTTTACAGAGCATGTAAGTTCTCAGTTTTCCATAATTTGTTCGATGACATGGTGCACACCAATTTTGAGTATTTCGTACAAGATGGATTAGGTTGCAAGCTACTTAAGTACCTCTACACATTTAATATATTTTAAAAGCAGGTGATTGTAACAACGATCAGCTCTATGACCTAGACGCCTGCAATGCACAAGAAACTATGAATAGAGGACTCGATTCGTCGCTCGTTTGAACATGTGCGCCACAGTAACGCCACCTGTATTGCACAATAACGCCAGTCTTGACGTGTCATTGGCCCTTGTTATTTCTTTGAGTTTTCAAGGACGGCTTACGGAGTGTCAGAGGGTTTATTACACTCGTGTTCGAGGTGGTACAATCTTTTTTTAATGAATTCTTCTTAGTAATAAAAGCAGAAGACACATGCACACGCAAGTTGCCTGCCTCGGCAACCGAAATATTAGTCGCATAATCCGATAGATATTTCGCTCCCTGCTTCTATGATCCATCTTTTCTGTACTGTCAGACAGACTCGTTAACCTGCCCCTAATTCTTGGATGAGCGAATCCTTGGGAAGGCCCGCATATCCAGCGCATTCCGTTTCAGAGGAAGCTCACAGCCGCCTATTCAAACGCTATTAAAGCCAATTTGGCTGTAAACATTGTTCAATTCGAAACATCAAATTAAATTATCGAGACCTTACTATAAGCAGAATTTTTACAATAGGAGCCGAAGACGGTAAGTTAAATAAAGTATAAACTCACAGGGATCCGTCATGCATTCGCCTAAAGGCCGCTTTGCGCTCAAGCCGCGCAGGGCCCGCCTCACTGGCTGGTCACGGTGAGTTTCCAGCGTCATCGAGCACACCGACGCAGTTTCAGGTATTACGGTACTAGTTGCGTTTGGTGCGCGGTAATTTTGTATGCGCCCACATTTTCTTCGGTGTGGTCTCAGACGAGTGACCTGTGATGCTGTATAGCCTGGCTCTACTGCCACGGCGTTCGTGCGGACGTAGCGACACACAGAGGCAAGGAATGATTCGGAGGCGCAGCATCTTGCTGTGTGGGAAGACGTCACTGTTAGATTATGTTGCGTGGCCAGACTGCAGGCCATGCTTGAGCTGACCGTTTCTGCTGAAAAAATCGAGCTGCATACGTGGCGACCATCGTGCCGAGTTGCACCACTGCTTGCTTGCATTCAGCTGATTAAACACGAAGTGCACAGCTTATTGGGAAAGCAAACTATGGGCCGTCCCCGCCGATCGGGCCCAGCGTTGAGGAGCGCGTCCGGCGCCGACCGCGTTGAGGCGCTGTGGCCGCTGCTTTGGGTTTTCAAACGTCGGGCTGAAAACAGAACCGAGCCCGGAAATATTGGTGGCAAATGAAAGCTGGTGAGTTGCGATGGTTTTTCGATTTCGTGCCGATTCCAGGAGGACGGATTAGCGGAGCCTGATGTGTGTGCCCAACTCGGCTGCGCTACACACCCGTGCTGGCAAGCATCTGAACCAATTGTACCCGCGGCGAAAAACAAATGTCAGAGGAGAACACTTTCAGGCTTCGTCGAATTAGGGTAATAAAAGGCATATGCAGGACAACATTGGAAGATTGTGCACAATTTCAACTTTTATGCTTGTGTCACTTAAACGATTACGCACTTGAACAGCTCTGGTCTGGCTTTATGATATTTGCGTCATTTCTGGAATGGGAGTGGATCTTTGCAACATTAACATTCGTAATGCAGTCATTTTGCCGAAGAAGGCTTCTGAAAAATGTCCTTCCGATGGACCGTCCTTGCCACAGAAACGCCTCCTTGTGGGAGATATGCATTACGAACCTTCTACGTTCTACGTTCACACGCTCATTGGCTGTAATGCTAGTTGACGTCGTGCCTTTATAGTTAACATTTATTTTACAGTTTCAGTCAACAATTTCGTTTCGCTTTATTTTTTCTCAGTTTATTTGTGGACTTTGGTACCACTGGATTCATGGCCGTGCAGTGAGGAACAACCATTGAAAGGTGCTGCTTTTGGTGTGATTATTGGCGGTTTTTACCTGACAGGTCTGGTGTACTTACTGATGAATGTCATAGCCTGCGAAGCGAAGTGCACGCGCTTTTTCCAAATTCGGCTATTATCATATTTGGGAACTTGAATTTTCCCAACATTGATCGGTCAACGCTCTCCGTGTCACCCGCGGAATAGCCGCACATTATTTTCTCAGCACTTGTTTCGACGTTTCATTAACTCAACTAATCGATCAACCAACTTGTGCCAATATTCTAGGCCCAATTTTAACCAGTAATCCCGATATCTTTTTTTTCCGACACGGCTCATGAACAAGGCATTATTGCTGGACTTTCCCACGAGCAAAAGAACCGCGACAAAATTGGGGGACGCTTAAGCTTCGCATTTAAGAGTTGAACGCGATAGCGATATCCGGCACCATCCTCATCGTGCTCTATTTCGCTTGTCATTATGCTCAGTCGCCCGGTCTCACACACCTATAGTAAAGGTAAAGGTCTCCGCCCTCTTCAAGAGCACTTTTATGACAACAGTGTACCCACTACGTGTGTGTAAGAGAATGCCCTCACTAATGTGTATGCCCTTTGTAATGGGTGGCACGCTTTAAACCACCAACTCGTTATGCAGTTCACATGGTCTGACGCCCGATGGCAATATACGCTTGTAACCCGTTTTACTGCGATATTACATCTCGTACTGTGACGCCTGTACACAAGACGCGTGTGTTTGTGAAGCATTAAAGTAAATTTCAGTGCAGTTCCAAGCAATGGAGTGGCTCTGTCGTAGAACACCTGCTTGCCACACAGACGGCCTGGGGTCGATTCTCACTCGAACCTAAAATTTTTTATTATTTATTTTTTCGGTCACGGACAAGATGACTTTTCGCTCCCGACGCCGACACCGGAATTTTCGCGGAACGAGCTCTTTGACGCCATCGCGTTAAAAGGTGAAGCGGCAGAGCCAATTTTGGTGAAATGAACGCTCCAAGGTTTTCAGATCAATTCTTTCGTGATTTTCACAAGCGCTCCACTGAACAGAAGTGGAACCTCTTTAAGTCTACCCTCACTCATCTCATCGACATGTTCGTTTCCATGTTATCCATTACCTGCAAAAAGAGCTCTCCTTGGTTTACCAGCCAACTTGGGCGACTTGAGAAAAAAAATTATACAGGCAGGCGCAATGGAGTGGTCTAGTGAGTACATATGCGAAATAAATGACGCGCGAGAATGAAAATCAAGCACAGCTGAAATCCACTTGTCGCAAATTTCTTTCTCGTCACTTATCATTCTTGTTAAAAAATAATCCTCGACGATTCTGGCGAGTGGTGAACCCGGTAACTCGTACTGACATCGGTCTGACAGATCCTAATGGCGATCCCATTCCAGATTCACAATGCGCTCAACTTCTTAATGATGCGATTGTAACTGTCTTCACTCGTCAGCCAAAATAATACCCATCTTCAAATGAGGCGACTGCACTTAATTATCGTCCTGTAAATTACTCGATCACATCGTACATAATGTGAAGACCATAACTCAAGCACCAGCACAAATTTTCGCGACAGCCAACTTGCCGGATTTATCAACGACGTTCATGCACCAGTGGACACTGGTTTTCAAGTTCACGCCATGTTTTTAGATTTTTCAAAGGCATTCGATCGCGTTCCACACCAGAGGTCGTTCTTCACCTTTCACAACTTAACCCTAAAATAATCGCATGGATTTTCTCGTCGCGAATTCGGTTTACATCTGTTCACAATTCTGACTCATGTGCTGATCCGGAGTTCCACAGGGCAGCGTGCTTGGTTCTTTACTTTTTCGAATATTGCCACGCCCGCTTCTTCTTTTATTTTGATGTGTTCGAGTTTGACCAGCAAGGACGATTATCAACGCTCGACGCTGGCCGTGAAGCAGTGTTCGAGAAGCTTCACGATTTTAGTAGATCGTTTTGTTAAGGTTTCGCGCCGCACGCGAATGTTCCAGCTTTGTCGAGAGATAACGCCGCCACCAGCGATATTGCTGGAAAGTTCCATAGCGCCTGTATAAAAGCCGACGCGCTTGACCGCTTGTCAGTTGATCGACGGACGACGCCCTGTTCGCCGCTATCTTTGTACAGCGTGTATTGCTGTAGTTCTAGTTCTCATTTTCCGGCCACAAGTTCGGCCAAATAAACAGTTTCATCCTGCAAACGCCGACTGCTGTCTTCGTCGACGTCACGACCACGTGACATCTGGTGGAGGTGCTGCTTCTTCCATGATCCGGACGCCCCCGCGAAGCGCTGACCCAAGCCCAAGCCGCGAGGAGGACGACAGCAAAGAAAACCCGGATCGTCGAACAAGCCGCAGGCAGAAGGGACTGCAGCCAGAGGGGCTCCTTCCCGAACAAACCAGGCAGCCAAAGGTTCCAACACCCACCGCAGCGACGATGACCGACCCCGTGCAGCCTGCGCCGATCCTACTCCGGCAGCCCAAGGAGCCGCCAACATTCCGCGGGTCGTCATGCGAAGACCCTGACACCTGGCTCGAGACTTTCGAAAGGGTCTCAACATTTAACAACTGGGACTCCGAGGACAAGCTGCGTCACGTTTACTTTTACCTTGAAGACGCAGCAAGGACCTGGTTCGAGAATCGGGAGTCCACTCTTCGAACTTGGGACGCCTTTCGCAGCGCTTTCCTGCAGACGTTTGCAAGCGTCGTCAGAAAAGAAAGGGCCGCAGCCTTGCTAGAGACGCGGGTCCAACTTCCAAATGAAAGTGTTGCCATCTTTGGAGAGGAAATGACCAGACTGTTCCGCCACGCTGACCCAGCCATGCCTGAGGACAAGAAAGTCAGGTTGCTCATGCGTGGGGTAAAGCAAGAGCTCTTCGCTGGGCTGATGCGGAACCCACCCTCGACAGTCCAAGAATTCATCTCAGAGGCGACGACGATTGAGAAGACCCTGGAAATGCGCAACCGCCAGTATAATCGCCGATCGATTCAAGACAGCCCAGCTGTTCATGCCGTCGGCTCCGACGACCTGCGTGAAACGATCCGAGCGATCGTGCGGGAAGAACTGCGCAAGCTTTTACCCTTACCACAGCCTGAAGTTGCCTCGATCGCTGACATCGTTCGAGAGGAAATACAGCAGTCTCTGGGCACCCCCGAGTCAGCGCAGCCACAGCTGCAAGCAGTGAGCTATGCCGCTGCAGCCCGACGCAACGCCCCCCCTCCTCGCCCACGTCAAGACGCCGCGCCACCCCAGCAGTTCCGCCGCCAGGCACCACCGCCGCCGCCACCGACGTCATACCGCCCGCCAGCCGGCCAGCTATACACGCCGAGGAAGACCGACGTTTGGCGCGCCCCCGACCACCGACCACTCTGCTACCATTGCGGGGAAGCTGGCCACACTTACCGCCGCTGCCAGTACCGACAGATGGGACTGCGTGGCTTCGCCATCGACGCGCCGCGTCCACAGCGAGGGGAAAGACCACGCGACATCGCCGACTATCTGGCAGGAGCGCAGTGGACCCCCCGAGGACCTTCCCGATCGCCGTCGCCAGGCCGCTACGCCTCTTCCCAACGCCGACCATACACTGGCCCAACCCGTGGCCGGTCACCCTAGCCCGCATCCGGAAAACTAAGGGCAGCAACCGATGGAGGTGCGGTTGCTGTACGACGAAATACCGAAGACCCTCCGCCGCCGACGCCGCAGCCACGACGAAGGCTTCAGGACACGACGCGAACCCCTGACGACGAAACCTCGCGGATCGAAGTAGACCTGACGACGCAACGTGGAAGCAGCGGAACAAACCGACGTAGCCGTGACCCGACGCCACGACCTAACTGCAACGCAAGACGACGAACTAGCGACCTCGACGTTCTTATCGACGGCCACAGCGTCACAGCCCTCGTCGACACCGGAGCCGACTATTCTGTCATCAGTGGACCGTTCGCCACGAAGCTGAAGAAAGTTAGGACAGCCTGGGAAGGCCCCGAAATCCGGACAGCTGGAGGTCACCTCGTAACGCCGGAGGGAATCTGCACAGCGAGACTCACCATTAACAACCGGATTTATCCCGCGAACTTCGTAATCCTGCCGCGTTGCTCGAGAGACGTAATCCTTGGTATGGACTTCTTAGGCCTTCATGGCGCAATCATCGACCTGAGGTCTAAGTTAATAACACTGTCCACGGAAAAGGCACTACCGCCGCACACTCCGCCAAGAAAGCACGCCTTGAATGTGCTGGAAGACCAGGTCACCATTCCCCCTCGCTCCAGCGTCATCATTTCCGTCGGCACTCAGAAATCAGCAGACCTGGAAGGCGTTATTGAAGGCGACCAGCACCACTTGATTAACCGCAAGATTTGCGTCGCAAGAGGAGTAGCAGAGCTGCGGGCAGGGAAAGCAACAGTTATGCTCACGAATTTCAGCAACGAGTACAAGCACGTGAGCAAAGGCACGACGGTCGCCTACATCGAAGAAATCGTAGAAGCCAGCAATGCTTTCGGCCTCACCGATTCTCCCGAGCCTACTCCGACGAATGAAGCGCCGCAACCAGCGTTCGACATCAATCCCAGCCTTCAGAAGCACAAACAAGAGCAGCTCAAAACCCTGCTCTTGCAATACAAGGACTGCTTTTCGTCGTCGTCAAGAATTAGGCAGACTCCCGTGGCAAAACATCGCATCATAACAGAGGAAAGCGCCAGACCACTCCGTCAGAGCCCGTACAGAGTTTCGACGCGAGAACGCGAGGCCGTGAAGAAACAGGTCGACGAAATGCTACGCGACGACATCATCCAGCCGTCGAAGAGTCCGTGGGCATCCCCGGTGGTGCTAGTGAAGAAGAAGGATGGGACTCTACGTTTTTGCGTCGATCATCGTCGCCTGAACAAAGTCACGAAGAAGGACGTGTATCCCCTTCCCCGGATAGACGACACCCTGGATCGATTACACAACGCAAAGTAGTTTTCGTCGATGGACCTCAAGACCGGTTACTGGCAAATAGAAGTCGACGAGAGAGACCGAGAAAAGACTGCTTTTATAACACCAGACGGCCTGTTCGAGTTCAAGGTCATGCCCTTTGGTCTTTGCTCGGCACCTGCGACTTTTCAACGGGTTATGGATACAGTACTGGCCGGCTTGAAGTGGCAGACGTGCCTCGTGTACTTGGACGACGTCGTTGTGTTTTCCGCAAACTTCGACGAACACCTTCGGCGCCTTGAAGTTGTACTCCAAGCAATCAAGACCTCCGGACTCACCTTGAAGCCTGAAAAGTGCCGCTTCGCGTACGAGGAGCTCTTGTTCTTGGGTCACGTGATCAGCAAGGATGGTGTTCGCCCGGACCCGCGGAAAACAGCTGCCATCGCTGACTTCCCGACGCCCACCGATAAGAAGGCCGTACGCCGTTTTCTCGGCTTGTGCGCCTATTACAGACGTTTCGTCAAGGAATTTTCACGGATCGCCGAGCCACTGACGCAACTCACGAAGGCCGACGTCGAATTCAGGTGGGAGACGTCGCAAGTTCAAGCATTTCAAGAATTGAAACGACGCCTGCAGACGCCTCCCATACTTGCGCATTTCGACGAATACGCCGATACGGAAATCCACACCGACGCAAGCAGCGTAGGACTCGGCGCCGTCCTTGTGCAAAAGACCGACGGATTCGAAAGGGTCATCAGTTATGCTAGCCGGTCGCTATCAAAGGCAGAAATCAACTACTCCACAACAGAAAAGGAGTGCCTGGCCATCATCTGGGCTGCATCGAAGTTTCGCCCCTACCTCTACGGCCGGCCCTTCAAAGTTGTGAGCGACCACCACGCCTTGTGTTGGCTAGCTAACTTGAAGGACCCTTCAGGTCGCCTCGCACGGTGGAGCCTAAAGAATTTGACATAACCGTCGTTTACAAGTCCGGCAGAAAACACTCCGACGCTGACTGCCTGTCCCGCGCCCCCGTCGACCCACCACCGCAGGATGACATGGAGGATGACTGCTTCTTGGGAACCATAAGTGCCGAAGACTTCGCCGAACGACAGCGAGCGGACCCAGAACTCAGGGGCCTTGTGGAATACCTCGAGGGCAGGACCACCGTTGTTTCCAAGGTATTCACGCGAGGACTGACGTCGTTTTTCTTGCGCAACGGTGTTCTCCTTAAGAAGAACTTCTCGTCGCTTCGAGCCGATTCCCTTCTCGTAGTGCCCTCGACATTGCGACCAGAGGTCCTCCAGGCTCTGCATGACGACCCGACGTCTGGACACCTGGGTGTTTCTCGCACGCTCGCAAGAATACAGGAAAAGTACTACTGGCCGCGCCTTGTCGCCGACGTAACTCGCTACGTCAAGACCTGCCGGGACTGTCAGCGACGCAAGACACCGCCGACTAGGCCAGCCGGACTTCTGCAGCCTATCGAGCCACCTCGACGGCCGTTCCAGCAAATTGGGATGGACTTACTGGGGCCGTTCCCGACGTCCAATACCGGAAACAAATGGATCGTCGTAGCTACCGACTACCTCACCCGCTACGCCGAGACAAGGGCCCTACCCAGAGGCAGTGCCGCCGAGGTAGCGAAGTTCTTCGTTGAGAACATCCTCCTGCGTCATGGCGCCCCAGAGGTCCTCATCACCGACAGAGGTACGGCATTTACTGCTGACCTAACTCAGGCTATACTGAGATACAGCCAAACAAGTCACCGCCGGACCACAGCGTACCACCCACAGACCAATGGCCTCACCGAGCGGCTAAACAAAACCATCGCCGACATGCTGGCCATGTATGTCGACGTCGAACACAAGACGTGGGATACCATCCTTCCGTATGTGACCTTCGCATACAACACGGCCATGCAAGAAACGACACAAATGACGCCGTACAAGCTGGTCTACGGAAGGAGCCCGGCAACGACGCTCGACGCAATGCTACCAACCACCACCGACGAAGACGATCTCGACGTTGCCGCCTATTTGCAACGCGCCGAAGAAGCTCGACAGCTCGCCCGCCTGCGCATCAAGAAACAGCAGAGGGTCGACAGCCGTCACTATAATCTTCGACGACGCCACATGGAGTACCAACCCGGTGACCGTGTGTGGGTCTGGACGCCGATACGCCGACGTGGACTCAGTGAAAAACTTCTTCGGCGATACTTCGGCCCATACAAGGTGCTTCGACGTCACGGCGCTCTTGACTACGAGGTCGTCCCGGACGGCATTACGAACTCCCAGCGACGCCGCGCACGACCTGAAGTCGTCCATGTCGTGCGCCTTAAGCCGTTTTTTCCGCGTTAGCGAACCTGAGAACTCTACTTTTTCCTTTTATTATTGTAATTTATTTGTGTATGCGATTGTTTTTTCCTTTGCATGTTCTGTTGCAAGCATCGGGACGATGCTTTTTCAGAGGGGGGCAATGCCACGCCCGCTTCTTCTTTTATTTTGATGTGTTCGAGTTTGACCAGCAAGGACGATTATCAACGCTCGACGCTGGCCGTGAAGCAGTGTTCGAGAAGCTTCACGATTTTAGTAGATCGTTTTGTTAAGGTTTCGCGCCGCACGCGAATGTTCCAGCTTTGTCGAGAGATAACGCCGCCACCAGCGATATTGCTGGAAAGTTCCATAGCGCCTGTATAAAAGCCGACGCGCTTGACCGCTTGTCAGTTGATCGACGGACGACGCCCTGTTCGCCGCTATCTTTGTACAGCGTGTATTGCTGTAGTTCTAGTTCTCATTTTCCGGCCACAAGTTCGGCCAAATAAACAGTTTCATCCTGCAAACGCGTCGACTGCTGTCTTCGTCGACGTCACGACCACGTGACAATATATATTAATGATTTACCCGTTCCCGTGACGTCACATATTAGATTATTTGCAGACGATCGCGTGCTTTACCGAAGTGTAACATGCAAGACTGGTAGTCAATTATTACAGGCTGGCTAATGCCATAAAATACTTCCAAAGTTATGCTCCTGTCATTTACGAATAAGCAACGCGTACATATCAGCACGGTAGAACTCGCCACCGCTTACAAATACCTTGGCATCAACCTGCAGTCAAACTTATCCTGGATTAACTATACTAATATTACCCTCACCTCTGCTAACCGCATCCTCGGACTCCTCAAGCATAATTTAAAACAAGTTAAAAAACTAGCGTATAGTATACCACGTTACTCTGTCTAAAATTAGAATACGCGTCTGCCATTTCGGACCCCGGACAAACATCAACATAGAAGCCTTGCTGAACCGTGCTGTGAGATTCGTCTCAGTTTTCTCATTATTCACGTTACACTAGCGCGAATAATCAGATGATGAATCAGAAGCGTGAATAACGAGATGACGGCCAAGTGCCGTCATCTCGTTAAAGAACAAAGCAGAGTTAGACAAAGCACTTCGCCATAAAATTTCCCGGTGTTCCATAAGCGATATCATCACTCCTCACTTGACGATGAATTCTTTCAGTCACCGCTAGTTATCTTCCACGTCGTGATCACACTCAAAGTGAAACGCATAAACTGCCAGTCTTCCCATTATGCACATTCAGTCTTGCCGTGCACAATAACCGAATGAATTACGCACTACCGGCATGAGACGTTGCCACAGAACACAACCTTAGCAAATTTCAAGACCTTACTCACGCGCAGTTTGCCACCTAATCTAGTATTTTCTTTTTCTTGTTCATTGCAGTGTTTTTTTTTTCCCTGCTGCTGTTTTTTCTATTGTTATCTCTTCGAAAACGAATTTCGTACACTGTGTTTCACTCCATTTATTTTGTAATTTCTTCTGTTCCAACTTTTGAGATGCATAACCTGTAACCGATGCCTGTGCATACCATCGTCATTAAGGCCTCTGTGTTTTGTTTTTCTTTTAAACAAAAAAGACGAGCAACCGGTTTCGTCACTTCCGAGTTGGTCCTTGCCCAGTATAGCCGCACAAGCATTTCGCCGCCTTCGCGCTGACTGGAGCTTCCTCGCAGGTGCGTACAAAATCGTGGAGATGTTGATCGACCATCCGAGCATCACGGCCGAGATGCTGGCCAGCGGCTGGGCACGGAGTCAGGCGCAGGAGAGCTCTGACTACTCGGCCGACATCTCGCCCGTGATCTTGGCCGCGCACTGCAACCAGTTCGAGATCCTGCAGCTGCTGCTGTCTCGAGGTGCCGGCATCGAGCGGCCGCACGCGCTCTCGTGCTCGTGCCGCCGCTGCTGCGAGGACACCCGGCGCGACTCGCTGCGACACTCGCTGCGACGCATACACGCCTTCCGAGCACTTGCCTCGCCCGCCTGGATATCGCTCACCAGCGAGGACCCCATACTGACCGCCTTCAAGGTAGTCCTCTCCACCACGTCCTCTCTTGACACAACTTGTGAGAGGGTTTCTCATGGATTTTACATTAGACGTAACAGGAAATTAAGGTGAATGAATTTCAACCTCTGCCTCAGGAACTCTGATTCTGCTGCCATTGGCCAAGAGCAGCATACAGTGAAACCTCGGTGATACGAATCTCACGGGACCACCAAAAATATTCGTATCATCCGAAATTCGTATCACTAGAAAGCATGAAAAATTAGCATGCGACAAAAGAAAGCTGGCGTACATTTTCATTTATTGTTTTTCAGGGCCGCACCAACGTCAGAAGGAACCCTGGATAATTGTCAGTCAAGTTTTTAGATGTCGGCATCATACCAGCACTCCTAAATATACGGCGCGTACGCGCGTATTTAATTAATGAACCGGGTGCGTTGTGACCCGCGACAGCAGTAGCCTCTTCCAAATTTTAGTATGCTTTTTTTTTGCATGACACAGGAGTACTGCAGCGAAAGTAACAAAAGAAGTGCTTTGACGCGATGGCTCAAGGCCACAAAAAAAAAAAAAAAAAAAGAGCCACGGTCCTGTGTGTCATCGGTCCTATTTTGTTATCGCGGAGGTACTGGGGATGTTTTTTGGGAGATTTGCGGCCGTGCCCGCACAAGTGCGACCTCAGCGGCCGGCATGTTGGTGTTGTGAGGCCTGACTCCTTCGCCAAGACCGTCCTCTCTTTCTTTCGATCCTCGTCCACCTTTCATAGGATGTCTGATGCACGAGGCAGGCAGGCACACAGTACGACGACCGCAGCCCGCGTCGACGCGTTAGAAAAAAGCCGGCAGATCCCACGCATTGTGGGAATCAATGTAATGCGAAGCAGCCAGCAAAGAGCTGCATACATCGTCTTGTATGTCACTAAGGAAAATGCGTGTCATGGTTTTCATGTTAACTCCTATTATTTATGTTCGTCACACAGTAACGTCGCGCAATACCAACTTCGGGGTAGATCAAGCTAGCGAAACGGCCGCCAGCGCACCATGAGCGTGGTACGTAAGTCATGCTGTACATGACATGCGTGTCCTGATTCTCATGTTAACTCGTATTATTTATGTTCGTCACACAGTCACGTCACGCAATACCAATTTCGGGGTAGATCAAGCTAGCGAAACGGCCGCCAGCGCACCATGAGCGTGGCACGTAAGTCATGCTGTACATGACATGCGTGTCATGATTTTCATGTTAACTCGTGTCATTTATGTTAGTCACACAGTCACGTCGCAAGATACCGATTTTGGTGTATATCAAGCTAGCGAAACGGGCACCAGCGCACCATGAGCGTGGCATGTAAATCATGCTGTACATGACATGCGTGTCATGATTTTCATGTTATGACTTGTCATTTATGTTCGTCATACAGTCATGTTACGCCATACCAATTTTGGTGTACATTCGATTAACCAAGCGATCAGGAGAGCACAAAGTCGTAGGCGGCTAGATAGATAGATAGATAGATAGATAGATAGACAGACAGACAGACAGACAGACAGACAGACAGACAGACAGATAGATAGATAGATAGATAGATAGATAGATAGATAGATAGATAGATAGATAGATAGATAGATAGATAGATAGATAGATAGATAGATAGATAGATACGCGAAGGCACACGGAGGCACATAAGAGCCTCAAAGATTCGCGCACACAATCTCCGAGGCCGTGATGCGTTTCTGAACGTTTATTCTGACCGTAAAGCCCCAACCGCATGCACGCGATTTTCGGGCGACGGCGAGGAGCGACAGCGACGAGCGACATGATTTGCTGTCGCGGAGGGCCATCCATCGCCGTCGCTTGTCGCGTCGCAGCTTTCTGGAAAACTAGAAAAAATCGCTTGTCGCCCGGAAGTGAGCGTGACGATTTCCGGCAACATGGCAGCATCACCGATCCTCGCTTCGGTTACAATTTGCTCTTGATGCTTCCAATCGGCGCGTACTTCAATGAATGCAAGTTATAGCCTACCTTCTTTGCAACCCCATCTCACGTGGAGAGCGAGGCAGCGGCCGTATTTTGTCGTTAATTTTGATCGACGGCTCGTTTTGATGTTTCGGTGGTAGCTTGCTGCAATGATGGTAGCTTGCTGCAATGTCTGTTTAAAGTGCGTCGTAGCGTCGTAGACGTCGTAGATGCGTAGTAGTATAGTGCCTAGAATATACTTACTAGTGTGCCGACCGCCGAGCGTTTCCAATGGGAGACGCTGGCACCGACGGTGATGCCTAGGGTGCCTTGATGCGCGTTTGTGATGCCTTCCGTCGGACGCCACCAGACGGCGACACTCTTAGGAACCATGCTAACCGAGCGGCGCATCAAGCCAACCGCGCGCGTTGCACGCGCGTCGCTCAGTTGCGCTTCGGATGCCCGTTTGTAAGCGCAGTCGGTTGTGATCAGGGAGTTAAGAAACATTCCGTTGCGGTAAACTTGTGGGGCGTTGTCGCTTTCGAGCCAGTAGCTTATGATGTATCCGCATGTAAATGCTAGGTTTCTTTTTTGTGCGCGCGCTTCGCACTTGTTTCTGTTGACAGAAGCGCCATGTGGTCGCAGAAAACGAGGCGTAAAGACAGCACCTGTTGTGTCCCATGTTGTACGAGTGGCTACCGCTCAAACAACTAGCGGGTCTCATTATTCAGCGCTCCTGTGGACACAGAAATTTAATTAAGTTTAGCCGAGTGGGAGAATAATATAAAGAGCACAAATCGAAGACTAACTCCGGCGGCTGTCGTTTGTGAAAAACACTTCAATAATTGCTACACTCAGCGTCATTAGGTGATTACACAGATAATTAGTAAAATATGTGTCGTTAGGTCATTAAATAGAATATTAGTAAAATATGTGTCGTTTGCTGATTAATTGGATAATTAGTCAAATATGTGTCCTTAGGTAAATAAACAGATCATTAGTAAATGTATGCTAATTATATAGGTACAAATTGCCGTGAATTTAGCATTTGTGTCATGTGTCGCATATAATAGTATTTTTCGAAGAAACAGCCGGTATCGCGCAGCGTATTAAAGGAGTCCTGACACAAAAATTTTCGCCCCGCGTTTTTTTGCTGCAATGTGTTGCTGGGGGCCTGTTAGTCATAACACGGCACATCGTTTGCTGCAGCACGCGACAGATAATTAATTACAAGCTCCTCATTACCGACACAGCCTCAGTTTCGGTTTGACAGAGCTCCAAAAACGACAAGCCGCCGGGTGCAACTATCACCACCTAGCGAATGAAACGGTCGGTCACGTGAGCACACAGAACAGTGACGCATTTCCGCGCGGTCTGTCTTTGCCGGGCTCATCGTCGTCTGATGGCGACGATTTTCTTGCGGCAGGGATGGAAGGAATTTTCGACGTGGCGAATCACTTCAGGTTTGACCCGCTGGCGAGGGGCGATTCGTCGGGAAGCGCGTCAAAACAGAAATGGCGGCTACGACGTCATCATAACTTGTACCGGCTGCAACGGTTACGTAGAGGAAGTAGGGGGGTCACCTCGGGTCACCTCCGAGGGTGTCAATGCACTAGGTGCGGCCTGTAATGCTGGATGGCGCTCGCGAACTTCAAAATTCATATAAAATACCTTCCAAGCTTTATTCGCTGCCGATATTTTGCAGATGGTAAACGCACGTACACGGGAATCGATCCAGCAGGCTATCTCGGCCGCGAAATTTTGTGTCAGTACCCCTTTAATGATAACTGTGCGTACGATCGCTTGTTAGTGCTACCAAATCAGATTCCTTCGATTACGCTTTGCACCCGAACCAACGTTCCGCAGCGCGAAACTGGCTGGGACAGCCGTCGGCGTCTCTCACAGGCGCGCGCGTCGGCTAGAGACGCCGCTCGGCATAGCATTGTCGCTACGGCTATCGCCGTCTGGTGGCCGCCGGTGGAAGGCATCATTCTCCGTGCCACCGCGACGCCCGCGGTCGGCACACTAGTAAGTACATAGAGTTATTATACTGACTCTAGAGGAAAAGCTCCCCATAGAGCCCATGCATTGAAACCTATAACCACATGGGTTCCGCCATGATGGAACAAAATGATCGTTGCCAGCGTTGCCAGACCCTGAGACGCTCGCTATATTTGACGGTAGTAATCAGTTTTAATCTACCAACCTAAGCCAGCTACGCGCTGTTCAGAGAAATCCAGCTGTGTTTTGATGCGTGAAGCCGTGTGTTAGTGTACGGTTGTCTGTGCAGCTGGTCCGGTTGATAACAGTTAAAATTTCCACCTGTTTGTGCATGGTTTTTACTAGGCACTCTCAACCAAAGTTTCTCCGTTCGCTGGCACAAAGGTCACTCGACAGATTCGCAGCTCGAAGCAAAGTTCGTAGGCCGTGGTCGCGCGCTGATTCGACTTGCAATTGCGAGACACTTGTATCCACGTTCCTTTTCAGCTCATTGCTGCCGTTCTTCAGCGCAGAGAGCCGTAAAGCAGAAAAATGTCGATTGCAGCATGCAGCGGCGAATGTGAGTGAGACATCTCCCGAAAGCTTCAGTCGAAACTAAAGTTACACGGCCCACGAAGCTTTATCGCCGTTAAAAAGTCTAAAAAAAAATCGGTTGCGACTAGTTCGTACATAACTTTCAGGGCTTGTCTCATCTCTTCTTTGCCGTCCGTCCTGGTTTGCACTGAAGTTTCCAGCTTGAAAGAAAAAAGGGCTATCACATGAAGTCGAGTGGTATACGGCGACAGAAAACGCACACAACGGGACACTATGACAACTACGAGATACACGACGCGAACGAAGTTTCAGGGGCTTTAACACGACGCGCAAACCGGCGCAATCGGCCGCAAGCACACACTCGCGTCCTCGCGAGTGTTGATATGGTGGTGCCATCTAGTTAACCAGCCTGCAAACGCTCCCTTCCGCGCGCAGTAAATTGCATAAATAGCCGTCGTATTCTTTCGTAGAAGTATTCAAAATAAACAGAAAACAATATCCGCAAGTTTTTAATTGTGCAGATGCTTCTTTAGGATTGATATGTGATGGCAAGAATGACAACGTTCCAAGATGTCAGCGTTCTTGTGGTTATAGGTCTCGCGGCCCAGCTTTTCCTCTAGAGTCAGTATATTAACTCTATGAGTAAGTATATTCTAGGCACTATAGTAGTAGATAGATAGCGTGATAGCGTGCGCTTCCGTGCGCCCACTCGAGGTCACAGCAGATACTACTGTCGCAGTTAAACAAAACATTGCAAAAAAAAAAAGAAAATCCCGTAATGCTGCTGTGACTTCCTTATCTCACACAAGTCAATAATAAATTTGACATGCTGCCATTCATCTACTCTGTAATTCTTTTTTGCAATTTACCTGCGTGCACGCAATAGTTTTAAATCTAGCAACCATGACACTTTGTCGCGAACATGTGGGTGCTCCCGTCGCGACGGAGCCCGTTTGTCGCTGTCGCTCGTCGCCGTCGCTCGAAAATCGCGTGCATGCGGTTTTTCTTGCACCGAGATTCTGACGATTTGGCGGTGCGGCGCGAATGCCCACGCTTGCGTTCCCACTCACGCACGTGCTTGGCGCGTCTTCCGCGACAGCGCGGACAGCATCTCTTGTTACCTGGGCGGTAGCGTACGTTCGTATCAGACGTCGCTGGGTGAAAATCGGTTCGCAACAGCCGTACTCCATTACACTGCAGGCCAATGGGCCTTGGCCGGGACCAACAAAAAATTCGTGTCACCCCGAAATTCGTATGAGCTGTGATCGTATCACCGATGTTTCACTGTAGCTGTATAGTCGGATACATGCAGCGCGACTTTTCCGAAGACAGGAGACACATAAAACACAGACGAGCGCCGACTTACAACTGAGTTTATTTGCGCTTCGACAGGCCTTTTTGTATCTGCGGGAAATTCAGTCCGAGGTCAAAGAAAGGCCTGCTTCCCTTCGAAAGCGCCCATTCGAAACACGTCGAGAGGAATAGTAGCGAATGGTCTCCAGTCTGCGCTAACAAAATCTTGTGAGCATTGCATGTCTGAAAGCCTCAAAGATCAGGTAACACATTTGAGCAGCGCAGGGTACCCGTCTTTCCTGGTATCTGAGGTGTCCGAGTCGTTGCTTCAGAAGATTAAGCGGTCTGACGGGGGAAATGAACGGGAGAATCAAAAGAAGCAGGTACAAGTGATTCTCTATATTCATAGAATTTCGCACCATGTCAAGAGGATGGCGTCGAAACACGATGTTCAGATAGTATTCTCAGCCCCTTGTAAGTTGTCAAAATTGTGCAGCATGATAAATCGGCAAGGGCTACCCCAGTGCACGACTCAGCACAAGAACAGGTTCACAGAATGTGTTGCAAATGTCGTTTACGACATTCCCCTCCGCTGTGGCCGCCGGTACATACGGCAAACGGGCAGACGTTTTAATGAGCGCGCAAAGAGCACATCCTTAATGTACGCAATAACGCTGGTGGCTTCCTAGCCGAGCACTGCAAGCGTTGCGGCGGCACACCAAATTTCAACGGTACTAAATTTCTGAAAAGAGCCAGAGACAGGACAGAACGCGAACTTGTTGAGCGTTTTTTATTAGGAAAGCTGGGCCGATCAGTCTGTCGCTCTAACGGACGCTGAGGTTGACTTTTTAGATGGTTTTGTTTGACGTGTCGTTTCGCCCTCTCCTGCTTTTCCGTGTTTTTGTTGCTCATTTCTCATTTGTTCATCTTGACGCTTATTTTCCATGACACAAATGAGGTAAATAGTTCGTTTTTTACAGTGCGTGGTTGTAAGCCCGGCGCCGGGTTGTTCTGAATTATCTTGGTCCGTTCATAGTTATCTTTTATTGATTTTGTGTGCTTTTGGTTTTGTATTGCTCGGTTCTCGCTTAGAGCGCAAGCAGGCTGTTGGTTTCACTAACTGACGCTGATTTCTGATCTTTAGGTTGTCATATGAGTGGTTCATCCTCACGTGCTTTTCCGTGGTTTGTTGGTCATTGTTCTTTTAGATAGCCACTTCACTCTTCACCAGAACAAGTAAGATATTTCACGCCCTGCGCGTGTTCGGCTTGGTTTTTGTGGGCGCGTTTTCTGAAGTGTAATTCTTTGATGGCCGTCATCAAAAAAAAAAAAAAAAATCAGTTCGCCTTGTGTGATATAGGTGCGCATAAACGTTGGCATTTCGTACTTGTAGGCATGTGAATTTTTTGTTGTTGTTTTTTTTGTTTTCTGTTTGCTTACAGCATCATTGTGCCTTTTCTCGTCGTAGTTTATCTTGTTCATCTGTGTAATGGTTGATATAGGCTGGTTTGGTGCATACAAAAAGGCCGGTTGAAGTGCAAATAAACTCAATTGTAAGTCGGCGCTCCGTCTCTGTTCTATGTGTCTCCTGTCTTCGTCCAAGTCGCGCTGCATGTATCCGAGCATGTACCAACTCGCCCAAGTCAAAGTGTTATAGCTGTATAGTACCTTCACAGCTTCGTTGGTACCAAGGACCGACGCACCACTGGCGTATTGCTGCCCGTTTCTCGCAAGACGGTCTGGCCGATGATCGTGCAAGTGCTCCGGCTTCGCATCGGCTCATGGTCCCCTTTAGCGGGAGATGGTGTAATTTTTGTTAGTTTTGTTTCGAGCCTGGCGGCACGGATGTCACCGCCCCGTTATAAAGGGGACGTTCATAGCATACATTCGTCCAAGAGCACTGCGAGAGGCAAGTGTGAAAGATAAAAGGCGCGTTCATGTCGCCTATGTAATGTGTAAAAAAAAAGTTTGGCGGCGGCAGCTCAGTGTGCTAAACGCCCGCCAGCCATCGTCGCGGACCGGGAGGTGATGGGTTCGATTCCCGTTAATGGAACTTTTTCTTATAGTTTTTTCCTTTGCCATCTGATGGTGTTCATTTTGCTGTCGTACTTCCGTGATGGAAATACGTCATGATTAAGTCTTGGTGGACCCCGGCATAAAACACTTTCGTGTTAAAAACCCCGAGAATTCGCTATTTGAACCCAATTCCAGGATCTGTAGAAGAGTATGCACATCTTGGTCACTTACCAACAGGGGAGCCTACTTATAGAAAGGAAATTAACCGAAGAATGTGGACGGCCTCGAACACGTGTGCTAGACATTCCCACTTATGAATGGTATCTTACCGCTGTCCCTGAAGCGGAAAATGTACAACCACTGCATTTTACCAGTACTAACATATTGTTACGACGGATGAAATGAAATGGGAGGAGCGTGATTGCGGGTCCGTAACCAGTCCGGTTCGCCCAGTCCAAGCGCCGGCTCCGCTGCTCTTCCTCTTCTTCTTCTGCGTTCCGCACACTGGCGCATTTCCGTTGCAAGATGAAGCAGAAACTCTGCGAATAACAAAGAAACTCGAGGCCAAGTTAATAAATACACAGCGTGCGATGGAACGGAAATGCATAGGGGTAACATTAAGAGGTGGGAAGATGGATCAGAGAACAAACAGGGGTAGTCGATATCCTATAGAACATCGGCTACCGCTGTAGGATATCTGCTAAGTTGACCTTAAGTGAAGGAAATGGACTTGGGCAAGTCAGGCAATTCGAAGGACAGAAAACCGATGGTTACTTAAAGTAACGGAATGTGTACCAAGGGATGGGAGACGTAGCCGAGGACAGCAGATGGTTAGGTGCACGTGTTGAAATTATGAAATGTGTGGGTGGGAAATTTAAATAGGCTGGCGCAGGACAGGGCGAATCGGAGACCATTGCTGAGTGCCTTCGTCTTGTGGTCAACGTAAAATAGGCTCTTTATGGAGATGAAAGCAAAATGCACCGAACATCTTATATGTTTCACGGCACTACAGCAGCTGAGCAAAAAAAAAAAAAAAAATCAGGGCAGGTCCTTGTCCGGAATGTCAAAAAGGGCCCGTTCAGAGATGAAGCATGGTGAACGCAGAACTACCACCCACTTTCGAGCCCCGTGCACCGCATCGGCGACGGGGAGCATATACTAATCCCCCGTTCTGTCGCAGCTATCCTGGGAGCTGGGCAGGCTGGCGCAGCGCGAGAACGAGTTCAAGGAGATCTACCTGGAGCTGAGCAATCAGTGCAAGAAGTATTCGTGCGAGCTGCTTGACCTGTGTCGCAGCAGCGAGGAGGTGATCGCCGTGCTCAACAAGCGCACCCGTCCTGAGCTGCTCGACGACTCGGACGACGAAGTCTCCGCCGAGGACTACTGCAATTCCCAGATGGTGTCTGAGGGCCTAACGCTGTCGCGGCTCAAGATGGCGCTCAAGTACGACCAGAAGCAGTTCGTGGCCCACCCAAACTGTCAGCAGCTGCTCACGTCCATCTGGTACCAGGGGCTGCCCGTGTGGCGGCGCCGTAACGCCCTGAGCAAAACGTGCCTCTGCGCTGGCCTCATCATGCTGCTGCCGGTGATCGCGTGCTATTACCTCGCCTTCCCACGGTCCCGCTTCAGCCGCGTGGTGCGATCGCCCTTCATGAAGTTCATCTACCACAGCGCCTCCTTCGGATGTTTCCTGCTGCTGCTCATCCTCGCGTCGACGGGAACCGACCGCGCACGCCAGAACATCCGGGGCCCCGCCCCTTCGCCCGTCGAGTGGCTCATCCTGTTCTGGGTCACCGGCATGGTGTGGGCCGAATGCAAGCAGCTCTGGGAGGAGGGCCTCAAGGCGTACGTCTGCCAATGGTGGAACTGGCTCGACTTCATCATGCTCTCGCTCTACTTGACCACCGGCTCGCTGCGCGCTGTCGCCTACTTCCAGGTGTGTGCCTCATGTTGTCACCTGAGTTCGGAATGATTACTCGGTGAGAAATGGTCTGTCCTTAGCGGGCAGCCTGTTCTGCCAATACTAGCAATGAAAGGTCATGAAAGTTTCCTTTATAATGGCGGTGCTTTGCACTGACACACTCCACGACACCGATTTTACAGATGAGACGTGTACGCTTGCGCGTGAAACACCTACAGTGCTTTCGTGTTGCGCATCGCACAAGCGGTGCTTTGCCACGGGCCGAGCAGGTGCCGCCATGCAAATGTAGCGCTGTCTTCAGAGTCTGTCGCCCTGAGCAAAAACGGGTACAATCACACAGGACGTCTTCGCGAGTATTACATGCGGAGCACATCCGACTGTCTATTCTTAAACTTGAAGTATAGTTCGCGTGCGTAACGCCGAGTCTTATCCGGCAAACGCCCGTTTCATCTCGCCTGCTCAATCGTCGTGGCACATAAAAGCTACAACTGTTTATTTGTATCACGCCATAAGGATCGCTGCAGATTCCAAGCAAAAGCAGACACTAGAGTCACTGTATCTTGTCTTGAAAAGGAAATGTCACTTTTCTCAGATGCAGTGTCACGTGCTGCTCAGAACGAAGATCGCCTTCTATATCGCAGAGAGCTGGCAGCCACTGCAATAATACGCAAGGAACAAAATGCCTATTTTGTTCCTTGCGTTTCTATCGTGCCACTTCAATATATGAGCACGAATTAGAGGTTAAGAAGGGCTTTTATAGTGTTTTTATAGTGCCTAAAATGCGTATTTTTGGGGTTTGTGCCTAAATGCCTATAAGTGCCTATAAATGCCTATTTTCAAAAACGGCACCTGTATGACCGGATTTTAGGCAAATGCCTATTTTGTTCCTTGCGTTCCTATTGTGCCACTTTGATATATGAGCATGAATGAGAGGTTAAGAAGGGCTTTTATAGTGCCTAAAAATGCCTATTTTTGGGGTTTGTGCCTAAATGCCTATAAGTGCCTATAAATGCCTATTTTCAAAAACGACACCTAGCACTACTTAACCTAAAATTTCGCTTTTGAGTGCAGTTTGAGACCGTTATTCATGTTACCAGACAATATTGAACTTTCGAAACTCTATGGGGTTCAACGTAGCACTCTAGTTTAATCAACTTCCGGCAAACAACCGCTAGCAGCAGTGAAATAGGACGCGCTAGCCACCATACGCCGCCGCGCTGACATGGCGCGAGTGATTGGAGGAGGCTGAGGAGAGGAAAAGACGCTATTTCCGCAATCCTGAATAGAAGCCCATCTCGGCGTCTGCAGAGGGAAATAAAGATGGGAAGAAGAAAGGAGGAGAGTGGCGTCTATTGCCGAGGACGCGGCGGGTGGCTTGTACAGCCGGTTGTCCAGTCCAGTGTCCCCGAGGGAGTCAAGAACTGCCTTAAGACCTGGGTGTGGCGGTATCCGCGATGCGCAGTGCCTATAGGGGCGCCACTGAAAGCCGCGTAGCGGCGGCCGTTGGAACCGCAAGCGGGTCGCGTAGCAGACGCCTCCTTTCACTGCAAGCATGGCGGAAGTGCGCGCGTGCGATTTGCCGTTTGTGCGCGTCCCAAATTACTTTTGCGGCGATAGTGTGTGCAAAGGAGCCGCTAGTGGACATGTGTCCGATGTCACAGCTGTGTGCGATGACAATAGGGAGTTTTCAAATAGGGGCCCCAAAGCCCTTTGCGTGTGCTCGCTTTCGGTCAAGCAGGAGCTAAGAGCTTTCGAATAGGGTCTGCGGCGCTTTGGACACTCCCCCAATTCCAGGACACTCTAGTCTTGGCCAAAAGCCGTCGCTTCAATGGGGGCCGTCATGTTTGCTTGACGCAAAGCGTTAGGGGCAGGCTTTGGGGCTCCCGATAAATTCGAGAAATAGCGTCCCCAACGCAAAACCCAAACGCTGTTTGGGTCTTGTGCATGCGCAGTGGCCTCGACGCTATTTCTTTGGGGCCCCAAAACGATTGGGGCCCCTATTCGAAAACTCCCTATTGTCACCATACGCGCCAAGTATTTGACACAGAGAAGCGTCAACAAGCTTCTCTACGAAGTGGAGCTCACCGTAAGTACACAACTTTCTTTATAACGTCCCGATCACTAATGCCTGCATACGTTCACGCATGAACCAACGTTTTTTCTCGACACAGTAGCTTCGTTTATGTGCCATGTGTTTATATAGTGGATTTTAAGGGAGCGCTGTCGCACCAGCGCATGGATTTCACAGGTGCAGCTACGCGAAGGGTCAGCGTTGGTAAAACTTTGGAACTAGCATGATAAACTTGCGATAAACTGCAGCACGATAAATAAAGCAAATGAGCGTTGAGGCGAGCGCGCAGCGAACATTCAGCACCGATGATCGCATTCCAGTGCCACCAATAGCTAGAATGCAGCCGATTTCGTGCAGCACACGTGTGATTCCACGGCGCTTTTGTAAAGGAGCCGTCACCTGCCCCACATTCTCTGGCATTGCGCTTCGCGCCATTTGTTTTTCAAGAGAGCCTAGGCATCGCGTCTTATCAGTAATAACAACCTCATGTGCATTGTAGCGTCTACAATGCAGGCGAGGCGACCAAGTGTAAACGTAGTAGCTTTCGCTGAAGACTTAGCGGCATAAATGAAAAAATAAAAACACGGTAATCGTTCTAACACTGCCGTAAACAAAGCGCGATTGCTTACCTTCTGCGTCGGACAGCCGCAATCCACCGCTGCCGTCGCTCTCGCTCATGAACTAGCACCGGAAACTTGTAAAAGTGCGTTCCTGGCGAGTTTTTGTATTTGTTTGAGTAGCCGATGGCGCAGCAGTTATTTTCAGACATTGCTGAAGCCCGACAGAGTTGTTAAATCACGATGAAAAACACATCCATCCGTTCACTCGCGTACACGCTTGCGGGAACACTGTTCGCCCGAACCCACAGACGGTTCTGAGCCGTGGCGGCAGATGGCGTCGTCGGCGCTTTGCGCATCGCCTATACAGGGAACACTAGGTCCTTCTGAGCAGCCGCGGGAAGAACACGCGAAATCGTGGACTGCCATCAAAGGAAAGGAGAGCGTAGGTCAGCAAAAAAAATTGATGTGCACGCGGCATTTGTTTTGTTTGTAATTTACTTCTTAAAGGGCCCCTCACGAGGTTACATAAGAAATTGTAGTTAGACACTCGAAGTTGTTGCGTGCCCAATGAAGAGCGTTGTACAATGTCAACGGAAATGTACACAGCTGGGAGGTCTTGGGGGATGATGCTCCCGCCTAACTCCGGTGACCTCTCCCCAACTCGAACTCATCAGAATGTACCGGAGTATATACGTTCATTCACCGCCGTTCTGCTCCCGCGGGCGATGGAGGGAGGGAAAGGGCGCCCATTCCCTGTCTATACTCCGGTGTTCATTCCGCAAATACTCCGGCGCATCGCTCAGCGGCTTTCATTGGCTGCTGGAGGACCAGCCTCACCGGGCGGCCGTTCCCCAGAAACCATTGTTAAACATCTTCTCTTTCGCCCGAACCGTCGCGGGGTCTCTGACCGACACTTGCCTTCCCACGGTAGAGGTTAGGTTATTGGGACTGTGTTCTGGGAACGGGATGATGACCCCCCCCCCCTTTGCTGGACTGGACGGTGCAGCTAACAAGAGGGAGAGAGGGTGGCCGGCGTGGTGGGAGTCGGCGGCCGAGAGGAGTGCAGAGAGACTTTCAAGTAACGATAGATGAAGGATCCTTTTTTAGGTCTCTAACAGTTGTAAATATGTAAATAAACTTCATAGTACAGGCCAAGCCACCCGAATCGAAGTGCAGCGAGGATTGTGCGAAGCCTTCGGCCGCGTTCGGAAAAAGGTAATCGTTCCGTGCACCTTGTGGACATTAGAAAGCGACTACAAGCGTCAAAAAAGGTTGTCATCTTGTCGACAGCAGCAGGTTGCGGTAACCCTAATCGTGTGATGGTGCCGTGCAGGTGTTGCGGAATGGGCGCCTCCATTCCATTTCAGGGAATTGGAACTTGCCGCAATTCCGTTCCTTTCAATTCCTCGGAATGAAAAAACTCAGCCCATTCTCACTCCAGGAATGGCCGGGCAGTTCAATTCCATTCCTGTAATTCCTCAACGTAGGAAGGTATCTTGATAGTTTTATCGAGTTAAGAATGAACGCCCCATAAGGCTGATAGGCATCAGATGCATTAAGAACTGCAAAAGTACACGTTATTAAGGTCGAGGGATAGTAGCTTGGTGACATATCTCGTGCAGTGCAACCACCCTACTAATTCCCGTAGGGGCAGTTCTCCCGCTACCTATACTATTTGCCTGGTTAGCATGTTTCAACAAATCGTGATGCTTTAATATTGTTTAAAGGGACACTAAAGGCAAATATTAAGTCGACGTTCATTGTTGCAAAAGCATTGCAGAAACCTCGTAGGGCTTGTTTCGTGCCAAGGAAATGCTTATTTTGAAATAAAATCATGTTTTAGTGGTCCGCACGGCGTTGGCGCACTTCAAATCACCCGCCTGAACGGACCTTCTGACGTAGCAGCTGCCGTGCCAAATGTTGCCCGCCTTTACTGCCCGGCCGCCGAAGTCACGGTTTCTTGCGCAACAGCGGCCATCAACCTTGCCAAGACGCAGCCACGGGCCACAGAGCTTAGCTTAGCCAGGCAGCAGCAGAAGTAGACTATCGACAGGGCGAAAATAGCAAGAGCCAAGCACACGCCGCAGTACGCGATACCGAAGCTACCACCGAGACGCGAAGCTCGGCGAAAACGGAACTTTTGAACCACTCGCGCCGTTCCCCATGGTAGCGCCAAGAGGTTCCTTTTACGGCGAAGCTGTGATGAGATCACAACAAGGGCCGTTTTTTGGCGCCGTAGTTGTCCGCCGCCGCCGGTGTCCGTAACCAATATCGCTCGAAATAAGAAAAAAAAAAACGAAATAAGAAAAAAATTCCAAGATGGAACGAGGTTCGAACCTGGGCCCTCTGCGTGGGAGCCCAGTATTCTACCTCAGAGCCATGCCGGTGCTTGAAAGTGCTTTGCAAAAAGACCGTATACAGGCTTCACGTCGAGAAGGAACCACATTAACATGTGTAATGTAGCGTGGTAGAATAGTAAAATAACAACCGAGCGTCACGCAAGGCGAATTCTGTAACAGGCGTCACACAATGCGAATTGCGCAACGAGTGGGTTGTTGAATGCTTCCAACCCATTACAAAGGGCTCTGCCATAATTCTTCATCGTCATAAGCCACAGCATCAACAAAGTGCACATAATGCCTTACAGGTGTTTAGCAGGTACCACGGTTCTCCGCAGAATGAAAAAAAAATTGCATAGTGGCTGCTTCCCTACTTCACAAAAATTATGATGCTTTTATAGCGCAGTGGGTTCCTCGCAAGTGCACTTCTATTGTTTACGAAGGAAGCCAATAAGGCTCCCATGATCCGTTTCCTCAAGGTCTCAATAAAGTTAATTCCCTCTCTCTATCTCTTTCTCACGTTAGCGTATGTTATAGAGCGTGGTGGGAGAGTGAAATAACGACCCGCCGCCACACAATGTGAATTACGAAACTAATGGGTCCTTTAAAGCTTCTAACCCATTACAAAAGGTTCAGCCATAATTCCTCATCGTCATCAGCCGTCGATTCAAGAAACTGCACATAATGCCTTACAGATGGTACCTCGCTTCTCCTCAGAATGACGAGTGATGTCGTGGTGGGTGCTTTCCAACTTCACAAAAATTATGATTTGTTGCGTAGTGGGTACGTTGCTAGTGTACTTGTATTAGTAGCCACAAGATAGTTTACAACGGGCTCTAGAAATTCCGCTCTTCCAGCTTTCGCTGTGACTGTGCTGCGCTTTCCGCGCAGGCCTGGCGTTTTTTTTCCCATGAATCAAACAGAAACGAACAAGCAGCATTTTATTACGCCTTGTGATGCAATGAAGGTTCTTCTTTCATTGCAACTAGTTGATTAGTAGTGGTTAATTGTACTCGGGACTCTTTGACAGTAATCGGGATCATTTCCAAAATGTCCCACACGTGGCGCACATCGTGTCCTACATTTACTTTAATTTCTCGATTACTATAGCACTGCTGTTGATATTAATGACGTTTTCGACGTTCTCACACATTGACCTTTCACTCTCACATAAATTGTTATTTGCCTTTATTGTCCCTATGAGATTAAATGCGTTAATGCTAAAATGACAACATAGCGTATTTTTATGCTGACAAAAGTAGTGTTCAAGAGGACTAAGCAGTTTTGCCACGCGTCTGGAGCGGTCATGAATCTGGAGAAAACTTAGATTCAGTTAATAGGAACAAAACCCTCTGGATGAGGGCTGTATGAGGTTAGACGGCGCGCAAGCTGGTATTCACCTCGAGGCCGACCACTGGAAACGCCGGCGCCACCGTCGGCGTGACGTGCTTGGCAGGATGACGTGGTCTCAGCGGCCGCGTCGGCTGCTTGTGGCGCACTGCCGCGTGCTTTGAAAGCGAGTTTCAAGTCCCACATGCTCTGCGGTGTGTTCAAATTCGGAAGTTTTCTCTCATTTTCTACTCAACTGAAACCATTGTAATAGAGTGGCTGCCTCCGAAGGCGACGAACATGGGACTCTACCGCTCGTTGCCGCAGTGCCGCGCTCGCAACGGAGCCCAGTGTCAGCCTGCACCGGTAACCGCGGGACAAGAAACAGCGTGAAGCATGGGTTGTAAAGCTAAGAACCGGCATGTAGCCATCGGCTACGAGTCTTGTGTGCAACGAGCACTTCCGCGACGAAGACTTTCGTTACTGCGTCGGGCCTGCGATGTCCGGTGAGTAGCAGACAGCGCGCACTGAGACGATGGCTCGCGCGCGCTTCCCGCCGGCAAATGATGCTTATCTGCCACAGGATGGCAAAAGCGCTACCTTTCACCACCTGCGATGCCATCTCAGAACCCTCCGTGCGACCTCTTGATCGTCGGCCCCGTGCTCAGCGTCCACAAAATCCGCTGCAGATGCGCAAGTCATTGTTTAGATACGTTGAATTAAAAAATGCACAGGCTCCCTTATGCATTCGCTAAAGATGACTAGAAGGCGAAAGACATCTTGTTCTTGTCAGCCGATGTACTGATTCTCCCACGCCCCCCTCCAAAAGCGTTCTGCACCTAACGCGGTTTTGCACGGCGTCCGTGATCGATCACGGAGGCAATGCAAAGCGACCGTGACGTGAGAATACGTAATCATGTGAGGTCACGTCATAATGACGGTACATATTTTGGCGATCTGTGACGTCATGACGTCATGATGACGTCATATGGTGACACCATCACGTGACGATTATTTTTTGCATCACTCGTGCTAACGCCGCCGACGGGCAACCTTCCCATTTGATGAGGCATCTCGGGCTTTCACCTTCATAAGCTACATAAGTTTTGCATTGCCTCCGTGGTCGGCCCACCGATATCGGAGGCTATGCAAAGGGACCCTGTCGTGTGAATACGTCATCATGTGACATCACGTTATGTCACGTCATGGTGATGTCATAATGAAGTTACAAATTTAAGAGATCTGTGACGTCATGATTACGTCATGTGGTGATGTCATCACGTGACGATTATTTTTTGCGTCACTCGTCTTGACGCCGCCGACGGTCAACCTTCCCCTTTGAAGAGGCATCTAAGGCTTTCGCCTTCATAAGTTACGCGACGTTTGCTGGTGCACTAGCGAGAGAGTCAAATGCTGCGGCTGTGTGCTGCATTTATGTTGGCAATATCATTTTTTTCAGTCGAGCTTGCGTTCCCCTGACGCAAACACAATGTGCTAAAAAGCCAAAATTTATTTGTAGGAAAGAGGATTACTTTTAATCCTCTTTTAATCTACGCGTTATTCGAAGGTCGCAGGTTCGGTCCCTGCCGGCGGCAAGTTATCTTTTCGTCCACTTTACTTTCTTCACATTTATATCCCGAATATTACAAATAACACCCCCTATACTTTCCTTGGCATTATTGTCTGTTAATTCTCATTAAAATTTATTTGTGCCACTCTAAACTCACGTTGGGCCTCATCCAACCCCATGTATTTTTTTGGAGCCTCATTTATTGACGTGGGAAAGATGCCACCCTGTTGGCGTTAGACCCGACACTGCTGCCAAAATTGCTGGGGTACTCGCCAAATAATTACTATCCTGTTTTGCGGCTGCTGGTTGCTGCAATAACTTCTACTTTATTCACCGCGGTTTCAAGTTCATGTGGGTCCTAGTTCACAGCCGACGTTTGCAAAACAAGTCCGGCAAACGTTACTGTATTTTCTTTCTTTTCCTAGGCGTCGCATGCTACTACATGCTCGGTCTCGTAGACTAGTTCTTCTTCCACCAGCAATCTCGAAGTGGTGAAGCTTTGGTCTATGAATTTGTTGATGACAGAGAGCGGCAAGTTCACTGGAATGCAAAGGGAACGATAATTAAGGAGCATTAAAAAAAGGCGTCGCATTTGCTCACGTTTTGTGTGAGCACCAAACGAAACGAATGCACTGAATAAAGAAACAGAAGCAGCGGCATTTGCCAGCTGAGAAGACCGATCAATACGCAGTGCGAGACAACTTGTCAAATGACATTGAAACGTACCCGAAATTAGACCAAAAAAGAGAAAAAGAAACACTGAATGGTCGGAACGGCACATCACAAAGTTGTCATGCGCACCGAAGCCGCAGTTGTAACGAAATTGTTTTTGAACTGCTCTGATAGCGTCCGCGCAACAGTAGTTGTTTGTGTACTCACAAATTCTCATATTTTGCGGCCTGAAGTTCACAACGGGGTGCCAAAACGCGCTCGTAGCAAAAGCGAAACCATCAGTACGAACATACATGCAGACGCTCATATATGCAGACGCTCATACATGCAGAGTCACCGTCAGTCGTCGCGAACCCGTGCGATCGCTGGCTTGAGGCTTCTTTCTGTTATGCTCCGTTTGATTATACAGGCAGTCTACTCTAACGAGATATTTCACATAGTTTGCACTCAGCGAGTGACTACCTTTCACGCAAGACGCCGGTTGAGGGGTCTCCAACGCGCTGACAGCGTGATGCAGGTGCTCGGTTTTCTGAAAAGAGATAGCGACTGTATACTGTCTTGTGCTTTCAGTTCGTCGAAAATGAATATTTTGACAGTGAAGAACACAGTTTCTTTCGAAAGTACTTACAGAAATGCCCTGGAGGGCTTCCGCGAGGTGTTTTTGTAGAGCGCCGACAGCAAGACCTGTGGGGAGCGCGCCGGCGGTATCCTACCCAGCACGCAATCGAGGCGCGTCCGATAGAGTGCGACTGCGTAACTCCTCGCGGTCAATACGAAAGCTTGCAGTGAACACGAGCATCGCTCCAGCGTCAATACGCATGACAACTTAGAGAAGCGATTTTTCGAATATGCGTTCGAGTCGCCGACGGCGACAGAAGCAAAAACAAAGTGAAGGTTGGGGAGACGGCAGGCACCGAGGGAAAAAAATTACAAAGCGTAACGGGGGCCCGGGTATGCCGCCGCCGTAGTTGCGCATGACGGATACCAACGGCATAGAACCGCGGTTACGCGATGAATAGAGACAAACTTCGGACCAACACGTTATAAGGACAAAATTGTAGTAGGCGCTTTGCTTATAAATGTACCGTGCTTGTAATTAGCAAAGCCATTTTAAAAATACTGCTTTATTTTTAAATTCGAGGCTCGGACTTACTAATGTTTGAAGTTTGAAAAACAGCGCGTAGGACGAAAACATGCTCGATTTTCGCAAAAAGGCGTAATTCAATTCCAATTCCATTCCGGGCAATGCTTAATTTCGAGAGAGAGAACAACTTTATGAAATGCCTGCAGAGATGATGAGGCTCCCTCCACGCAGGGAGGACGAGCTTTCATCGCGACGCGGCCATTACGTCAGTCTCGTGCGTTGTTTTCATTCCCATTTCATTCCTCCAAGCGTTGCCCCCATTCCATTCCCATTACATTCCGGGGTCGCAAAAATGTGGAATGATTCTGCAGTCATTCCAATTCCGGAGTGAGCAGGCTGCCCAACGCAGCTTGGGGGCCCAGCGTCTTGGGTCTCCAATTCTCAAACTCTCTATTGTGATCTTGCCAGTGACGAACAAGCGGACGGTCGCGGGTGCTGCGCCAACGGGGTGAGTGAGCGCTTGTTGAATTATCTGCGTCATTTCTGTCGAAAAGTGCTAAAATTGGGCATTGTTATGTTGACAACCAAACAGGTTACCAAGACTAGGTTAGCATTAGAGCATGGCAGTAAAAAATCCAGCGGAAATTTCGAAAACGCTTGGAATGGTAGCGCTATGTCCACTATAGTGGACACGGACTAGATGAAGACACACGGACACACAGACGGAAGCGCTTCCGTCTGTGTAACTTTAAACACAGCCCTGTAATATTTGGAGCGCGGAGTGATCCTAGAGATATGCATTAATGAAAAACATCATAGTTGTGAGTTAATTCAATAAATATCTGGTCAACAGATATTTTTGGTGTGGTTAGTATAAATAAAGGGTCATTTTTGTCCGCTTTCGATATTAATAAACGCCAGGTCGAGGTCTATAATTACGCGTAAATAATCTTGACCTTTCGTGTAAACTGAACTGATAGAACATGAAAAACTGAAATAAGTGTTATTTTTTTTTATAAATTTAGCGAATTGAGCGAGAGAAAGGTGTTTGGTACGGATTTTTAGAACGGCCGAGATGGTAACGTTCGCCGACGGCATCCACAGACCTATATAGCAGATTATCTATCTGTGACAGAGCAATCAGTGTCCATGTGACGGCGTGTTCTATAGTTGGCGTCGATGTGTTCGAGAGCAAAGCACGTGAACGGCGGTCCAGGCGTCTTTCTCTTGAACCCCGGCACTGTTGTGTCCAGGGAGGGAACTGCTATGGAGGCCTCGTCAAAATCGACGGCTTTTCATGCGTCAGAGGGAGTAACATCCGCACCTCAGAAGTGCTGAGCGGTGGCGTTGCCACAAATACATTCAATACATTCATATATATATATATATATATATACTTTGGGTATGAAGATCGATGGGTCCGGTCCGATAGATGAGTGAGAAGAAGGACTCACGTACGAAATGTAGTTTTATTAAAGTTTCGGCTGGTGGGCCAGCCTTCGTCAGAATGAATGTACTGCCTGTGACAGACACTATTTATAAGTGTGTAACACAATCAAACGTGCTTAGGTGCAACACAAGAGCATATATATATATATATATATATATATATATATATATATATATATATATATTGTGAAGAAGACGCGTCGCCGGTCAGCAGTATCGCCAACGCTCGCCTCGCGCTGCTGGTCGCTGGCATCTTTCTGGACGGTGCTTTGTCCCGACTCGCTGTGTTTGTTCAGAGCGTCACCACAGGAACACACCGCCAATAAACCTCTTCTCAATTGGTGGAGGGTGCTGAGGGTCCCCGTCAACTGAACCTGGAGCTGCGAAGCAGAACACTTCCGCCCGTCATGACAACGAACGTCGACCAATCGGCCCCGTCCGCCCTGTCCGGCAGCGGCAACGGAGTTCCTCGGCTGAGGGACCCCAAGGTTTTCAGCGGTGCTGATGAGACCGACGTAGAGGACTAGTTCACTAACTACGAACTGGTGAGCGCGCACAACAAGTGGGATGACGCCGACAAGTTAACCCATGTCGGGTTTTACCTCACTGACGTTGCCGAAATGTGGTATCACAACCACAAAAGCGCCATCCCGACATGGTCGGTATTCAAGACGTCTTTCGCTGAAATGTTTGGCCGACCCGCTGTCCGCGAATTTCGCGCCGAACAACGTTTGCGCACTCGAGCACAGAAGACGTCCGAAACGTTCACGAGTTACATTGAAGACATCATCGATCTTTGTAACCGTGTCAACGCCGCCATGCCCGAGACTGAGGAGATTCAGCACATCTTCAAAGGGATCGACTATGGCGCATTTCAGATGCTCCTGGCCAGGAATCCTCGCACCATTTCGGAAGTCGTCACCTTATGTCAAAATTATGACGAGTTGAGGAAGCAGCGCGCCCTGACTCGGCCATTCTCATCGCACGCCGACTCGCTCTCGAGTCTTGGTACTGTTCCCGAGCACTCGCCGACGCTTCAGGAGATCAAGGACTTCGTGCGCGAAGAAGTTGCTCGTCAACTTTCCTTAATCCCGTTCACACAGGAGCCGCCCTCTCGTCTGCCGCCAACGCTCCGCACTGTTATTGCCGAAGAGGTCGCCCAAGCCGTTACGGTCGCTCACCATCAGCAGTCCGTGGCCGCGCCTCTTACATATGCGCCCGCTATGCAGCCCGTAGCCTCACCTCTTACGTATGCCCAGGTGGTGCGTAGGCCTCCCCAGCAGCCTTACCCATCTATGCAGCAATATGCCCACCAATCTGCACCTCTTCCTACATCTTGGGCCGAGCCGCGAGTCAGCACTTGTTGGAGGACTCCTGACAATCGCCCCATTTGCTACGCCTGCGGTACTCCAGGGCACGTTGCGCGATATTGTCGCCGTCGCTTGCAAACATCCAGCGACGCTACCCGGCCGTTCCAATACGGCGCTCATCTCATGCGCCCATCTCCTACCCGACCCTCACCACCGTGTATGCTTGCACTGACCTCCCTGACTTTCCGTCGCGCCGCTCACCATCTCCTCGACGGCAATCGCTCTCCCCAGTGCGTCGCCGACCCGGACCCTCGAACCAGGAAAACTAAACGCCGCAGTTCAAGAGGCAATAACTGCGCCATCTTCGAACTGCCCAAGTCCTCGCATTCTCCTGCTAACGTAGTCGCCCTACCTGTCGATGGTGTTCCTTCATTTGCCCTTGTAGACACCGGCGCAGCCGTTTCTGTTATAGCCGCCAAGCTCTGCCGTTCACTACGCAAAGTGCCCACGCCGCTCGCTGGACTGTCGCTATATACGCACGGCCAGCGCACGGCACATTACACCTCTCGCAGCCTGTACTGCCCGCGTATTCATACAAGGCACTATGTACGTCGTGGAGTTTATTGTTCTTTCCAGGGTGTCGGAACGAAATGTTTTTCGTTTCGGTTTTAGTTTCGTTCCACAGCAAAAAGTTCCGTTCCGTTTCTGTTCCGGAACGAAAAAAAATGTTCCGTAACGGTTCGTAACGGTTTTTTTACGCAAAAACTTGAAGTTAAGGTAATCGTAAAAAAACATTGGATTTGCGATGTAGTTACTTGCCCTCCTCTTAAGAAAGTGGGACAAGGGTAAAACACGTTTTTCAGAGGAGCGGAAGCAACTCTACCACGAATTCCTACCAACTTGCACAAAGCAGTATTAATTTCAAAGTCACAGTATTTATTTTCTCAAAAGACAAATACGATTTTTTTAGTGGGCACAGCGCTTTGTGTCAAGGCAGTGAGCAAGATCTCAGAAGCAGCACGTCATTGAATGTACTCTCTGATGTCCGAGACCGCTGTTCTGATAAAAGGATCGCCAGGCCTGCGCGGAACACGCAGCACAGTCACAGCGAAAGCTGGAAGAGCGGGCTTTGTAGAGCCCGTTGTAGATTCTCTCGGGGCAACTAATACAAGTACACATGCAAGGTACCCACTACGCCATAAATCATCGTAATTTTTCTCAAGTAGCGAAGTTCCCACTATGCAATTTTTCGTCATTTTTTGGAGAAACGTGGTACCCGCTACACATCTGTAAGACAGTGTACTTTGTGCTGTGGCTGATGACGATTAGGAATTATGGCTGAGCACTTTGCAGAGGGTTGGAAGCAGTGTTGCGGAATGGGAGCCTCCATACCATTCCAGTTCCATTCCGGGGAGTTAGGACTTGCCGCATTTCCATTCCTTTCAATTCCTCGGAATGAAAAAAACTTATCCCATTCCCACTCCGGGAATGGCCAGACAGTTCAATTCCATACCTTTAATTCCTCAACGTAGGAAAGGCACCTTGATAGTTTTATCGAGTTAAGAATGAATGCCCCATAAAGCTCTTGCCATCAGATGCATTAAGAACTGCAAAAGTACGCAAAACACGTTACCAAGGTAGCTTGGTGACATCTCGTGCAGTACAACCACCGTACTAATTCCCATAGGGGCAGTTCTTGCACTACCTATAGTATTTGCATGGTCAGCATGTTTGAAGGAATGGTGGTGTTTTAATAATTTTTAAGCTTAAATGTGCTAATGCTAAAATGACGACACAGCGTATTTTTATGCTGACAAAAGCAGTGTTCAAGAAAACTAAGCAGTTTTACCACGCGTCTGGAGCGGCCGTGAATATTGACAAAACTAAGATTTGGGTAATGGGGAACAAAACCCTCTAGATTTGCTTGTATTAGTTGGAACAGTGCACCGCTCGGGCACCTTGTGCCTTTGCATCGAATACGGAACACTGGGCCGCACTGCTCGTCAGCACTGATGGCTGCCAAGCGCGCCTCGCAAGCATGGATGTGGTGAAGAGAACTTTCTGTGTTCGCCTGTGCGCAGGTACGCAGTGTCTTCCTGGTCGCAAGGGTTATTTACGTGTGTCAGGTACTAAACTGCTCGTGAGATAAAGGTCAGGCTGTGCATAGAGTATTCGCCACTTTCGTGTGGGGGTATCAATGCGAACCAACGCGCAGGGGTAGTTTGCTTCTCCCTTCAGTACCTGCTGGGATAATGCATTTGTTTGTACTCTAACTTATGCCTCTGTTTGTAGTAGGCGCGTTGCTTATAAATGTACCGTGCATGCAATCAGCCAAGCCATTTTAAAAACACTGCTTTATTGTAAAAGTCGAGGCTCTGACTTACTAATGTTTGAAGTTTGAAAAACAGTACGTAGACGAAAACGTGCTCTATTTTCGGAAAAAGACGTAATTTCATTCCCATTCCATTGCCTCCAAAAGGCGCTTAATTCCATTTCCATTCCATTCCTCCAAGCGTTGTCCCCATTCCATTCCGGGGTCGCGAAAATGTGGAATGATTTCGGAGCCATTTCACTTCTGGACTGGTGGGAAGCATTAAACCACACACTTTGCGCTATTAGCATTGTGTGATGACTGGTTGTTATTTTACTCTTCTGCTATGCTATATTGCATATGTTAACACGATTCCTTGCCCGACATGACGCCTGTATCGAGTATTTTTGCGAAGGAGTTACAAGCACCAGCGTGGCACTGTGGTGAAAGACGCGACTGCCACGCAGAGGGCGCGGGTTAAAATCCCATCCGACCCTAGAAATTTGTCTCTCATTCAATTTTTTCTTATTTCACGAGATAGCGGTCACGGACATCGGCGGTGGCGGACAGCTACGGCGCCAAAATCAGCTGTTGTGATCTCATAACAGCTTTTGCTGTAACGAACTTCAGCGACGACAATGCCCTCTCCACTTTGGTCTTCGTGACAGGCGCGCAAAAGTCCACTTGCGTTAATATAAACATCTCTGGCTGCCACTGTTTTCCTTTTTCGCACAATTTAAGCATATCTTTGCTTTGGAATTCCTGCCCGAGATACGCGCTAATACTGCACCCTGAGATATGCTCACATTGCACGATCTCAGTTGGTCCGGATCGCGAAGTTTTCTCGTGAACCGAAAAACGATTGAAAAAAATTTCGGTTTCACTCCGGAACGAAATAATATATAAAGTTTCGGTTACGTTTTCGTTCCGATCAAAAATATCGTTTTTTTCGTTTTTCGTTTTCCGTTTTCGTTCCGTTCCGACACCCTGGTTCTTTCTGCCTGCTCGCACGACGTCATCCTCGGTTAGGATTTTCTATCACGGCACAATGCCGTCAGCGACTGCGCACGCGCTGAAGTCAGTGGCGTACCAACTCATTCGCGACTGGGGGAGCTGGGGTCGCTCACAATGTCCGCCGTATATATATATATATATATATATTTGATTTGAGGCGATATTTTATATTCATAGAGCTGATCACATGACTTGTTTGCAAAACTGTTTGTTTCAAATCAAGGAAGCATCTGCACAAACATAGTGTGAAGCCTGGGCCGCCCTATACCGCGACAATACAGCAGTGTTTAATAACATTTTGGAAATATTACCGTTAAGTTTAAAAAGTACACGCAAATTTAACCTGATCTTCTGAGCATTCCATCAGCAAACTTCCCATGCAGTCATAGTTTGGCGTTGTAGATACGATGAGTAAGAGAGAGAGAGAAAGATACGAAGAGGAAAGGCAGGGAGGTTAACCGAGCTTTGGCTCGGTTGGCTACCCTACACTTGGGGTGGGGGAGAGGGTAGAGAAGAAGAGTGAGAAAGAGACGAATTAACAGTTAGCTTGAAACTACACAAGACGAACTCGCGCTGTTAGTTCACAGGCGCTCGCGAAGTCCGGTGGTCCTGAAGAAGCACAAGAGGGCTTTCGTGACCTTGCGCATATGAAGAACCTGCTATGACTCTAGTACCTTAACTTCTCACTTATTAAACAAAACGTTGGGCTGACAAAGCAAGGTACTTCGCAGAAGTCTTGAGGATAAGCCGAGTGCCAATTTCTTTACTGTTAGAGCCCTCTAATATAAAGTCTTTCTTAAGAAGAAGACCAAGTTCAGTCGGTTAATACTTAAGCAAACCACATTGAGCTGGTTGTGTATAATTATAACATTATAAATGTCTACGAATTTATATACTAGGTGTCGTTCCTAGCCCTCCTACTTTTCCCAGCTTGGGTGGCGGGTGGACGGAAAAGCGATGAAGCGGCCCTTTACTCCTCCCCTCCGGTTCCTCCAAGTAAATATCCTATACGTAAACTGTGTAAGCTCAACTTTTCCTTGAAAAAATGTGGGCGATTATAACGTCAAACTACGCCGCATTGTTCCTTTCCGTATAGGTCATTAGCTGTTAATGATTGGTCGAAATTTTCTGGGTCATGCTCACAGCACCTGCTCGTAAAACGACGCAACAAATGACGCGCAAGTGATCCACAACGTAATTACCACGTACGCATGACTGCGTAAAAAAAATAATAATGAACTATTTTCAATACGGCGTATTGTTTGTCATTGGTTCTTCGCTATTTGTCAAAAATTTTCAATGTGCCATAAAATCGCCTCAAATTGTTACACGACATCACAAGTCTGCGAAAACACGCGGCGTTAAAATGAAGTGTGCTGAACAATAAAATTTTTTTCGGAAAAGCCGGACAGTGTCTCTTTCTGAACGTAATTTAAGAAGGCTGCCCGCCAATCACATTGGCAGCGGCTGCTTACAGCAGCGGGCGAGATGGATTCATATGTGTATAATATATAGATACTTTCAGTTGTAGTATAACGATGCTGAGCTGTTTTTGCGCGTCTACAATTCTCTGTGAACTCATCGTTACTGAAAAAGAGGTAGAGAGAGAAATAAACATTATTAGGACGAGACACAATCCTTTGCAGGTATAGGCAGCCTTCTTAGTCCAGAAAAATGTGGACGCTGATAATCTCCCTGGTGAGATGGATGAAGTAACGGGGCAAACTTGAAAGCTGGGCTTCTCAATGTACTCGAGTCCACTGCCTTGTTACAAGCCGCCAGGATCACTGCAGGTTACCATATAATAAGCCAATTCAAGCAGGCTAATCGGAGACTAAAGTGGGAATATATTTTAGCTGTCCTGGCTAGGCACATCTAAAATACTGGACACTTCTGCACACTCAACTCACAGCAGCTTGAATATGGAGCAGTCGCGATGCTATCCGTTTTCAAAGAAAGTGGATTTCCTGAAAAAGGAGAGCGTTTGATTGGGCTATAAAACATTTACTGGTTCCTGCCCATATATGCGTCGCGGATTACTTAAATTTCACGCCAGGCAAGACATACTAAAATCATGACAGATTGCTGTAATGTTATTGGCCTCGAGATCTTGGAGTGGCGCCCTCTCGTATGTGACGTCAGAGCGGGGACTCCGCTCACAACCGCGCTGCAGCAGCCGCGCTGCTCCTGTATGCGGATCGTCTGCTTCCGGCGGGAACTTTGTCGAACGAACATCCTCGCGACGGTCAGCTAACGCCTGCAACGAATGTTTTCGAGTGTAATCTTGAACTTGTTTTAGTTGCGGCCCAATCGACAGGGCCAAGAAATCCCCCGGATGGCCGACGAGTGCGCCGATTCCACCGACCGCATTGCTGCTATAAGAAAGTGAAACTATGTGTGAGTGTTCTCGCTCGTTATCTTGTTTCCGCCGTACGATACTAATTAGTTTGGGTGTTTCTTTCGACATTTCAGTAAACGTGCCGTTCTCCAGCATCTACAAGTATGTAGATAAAGCTTGTGAAAGGTCGCGGTGCCTCATCGAGGGCGAGGCGGTGTACGACGCAGGCCACGTTGTTGAATGCGCGGTCGAGGCCGTCAACAGGGATCGCATCACCGCCGCAGCTCTCGTCCTGCAAAGAAGTGCGCAAGTGCCGCCTTGTTGCACACCCCCCTGCCGATGCCCATGATCACAGTTTGTTCCGTAATGTTGGTTCAGTGAGAACTATATTACGTCGTAGTTCATATTAACACCTCACAGGGCCGTCGCATGGGTATTTGAATATAGCAAATAGTTAATTGCTGATTATACCACGCACAGGGCCACAGAGATTAACGTAGCAAAGGCAAGCTGAGTCGAATTTCACGCCACGCAGCCTAACAAAAAGCTTAAAGAGCTCCGCTTTTAAAAAAGTGTCTGCATTGCCTCAGGTGAAAACTTTTTAGAGAATGTGCACTAAACAGCGGCAACAGGTTTCGCTTATGAATTTATGATAAGCAGTCCGCTAGGCGTGCACTTGCCTTCATAAGTAAAATACGTATGTACACCATCCAAATGCAGCCGTAGTCTCAGATATCCTGCGCCGCTCAGCCGAGCTCACGAGGCGCACTTTTCTACGAGGCGATTCGGAGGCCGCGTCGTCGGCTCCTTGTCGAGGAGCCTTCGCGGCAGGTTGTGGGACGGCACCGCAGCTGGTGTAAGTCCCCCATGCTTATAGCCTGCGTGCAATAAACGGCTTAAGTATTGGCTAGGTGCTTAAACGCGGTCACAAGCCTGCCTGAGAGTGGCGCGTACGGTGGGTATAGCAGAAGTCACTGTCCGCGAAGTGCTTGCTGCACACGGTCAATGAAGGCGTGGCGCGCTTTCCCATTCTCAGCTTGACTATCCACTCCTTCTTCAACTTTGGGTCCTTAGGATAGTTGTGAAAGCTAACGCCTTTTTCACGAGCGGACGAAGTACACTGAGGCACAGAGCAGTACTTCACCATTGCGCAGTACTCGACGCGGAGACAAACGGGCGCGGTTCTAAGAAACAAAGAGCTATACTTCTAAATGAACGTTAAAAGCAGACACACGGTTGTTCGAACAGCGTCAGTAGCCGCCATACGCAAGACAACCAATTGAACTGCTTTTTTGTTGAGATTTACCACAACGGTGGTTTCAACCCGGCGCTGGGCCGACGTAGCAGACGAAAGCGCGCGAATCCCCGCTCTGGCGTCATACAAGCACCGTTCGCAGCGCCGCCATCGGTCGCACACCAGGCCAATAGAGCCCCTGCTGAGCGATAGCCTCCTCTGCAGTGCTGGAGCGCAAGACGCACAAGCGTGGAATAGGCAGCCCGCACTGCAGGTAGCCTACAGTGCATGGTCATGACACACGGAGGACAGTCGTCACAGCAGAATCGTAACACAAATTTTATTATAAGATCACGTTATTGCTGCATTCAAGTAAAACTGTGCCTGACTTGTTAGTTTCCCAGTCTGCAGCCGACAATATCCCTGTCGAAACTGGGGGGGGGGGGGCCTCCGCCCCCCCAACATTTCTCAGAGGGGGGGCTAGCGCCCCCCTTGCCCCCCCGGTAGATATGCCTATGGCTGAAGTTGAATTTTCGCCGCTGTGTGCAGAGCCATTCCACGACGCTCTTGATCAGCTGCCTAAACTCGTCGTGCGCGAGGACACCGACGTTCCGCCTGCCTCTCTTGCCATTGCCCTGTCTTTTGCTGTGGCCTCAACGATGCTACGGTCTTGTTCACACCTTCCGACACCTTCATGAGTCACAGAGCCGTCCCACTGCCTTTTGCGGCTCTTGACGTCGCTGCCGGCCACAGCAATATTTTTGTATACAATCCCCTCTCCGCACCGGTTATGTTTCTTGTCGGCGAATGTCTCGGTCGCGTGGAAGAACTTGACTCTTCGTTCTTTCTGAACGTGCCAGACGAATCGTATCATACGGACTCGAACGACCTTCATGCCCTTTCAACACAGGAGGGCTCGTCGAGTGAAATATTCACGAGTTCAATCGCCGATACCCTGACTGCCGAAGAACGCGCCGCGCTTCTTCAACTTCTCCAACACTTCACGACTTCGTTTGATGTTTCTCAGCCGCAGTTGGGCCACACGTCGGAAGTCCACCACTACATTGACACCGATTCGCACCAGCCGTTGCGTCAACGACCGTACCGCGTCTCTGCTGCAGAACGTCGCGTCATCAACGACCAGGTCGAAGATATGCTACGCCGTGGCATTATTCAACCATCCCACAGTCCTTGGGCATCTCCTGTCGTGCTAGTTCGCAAGAAGGACAGGTCTATTCGCTTTTGCGTCGACTACCGTCGCTTAAATAAGGTGACGCGGAAAGGCGTCTATCCTTTGCCGCGCATCGACGACGCCCTTGACAGCCTTCAAGGAGCAGAATTCTTATCGTCCTTAGACTTACGTTCTGTCTACTGGCAGGTTCCGATGGCTGAAACTGATCGCGAGAAAACTGCATTTATTACACCTGACGGGCTGTACGAATTTAATGTGATGCCCTTCGGCCTTGGCAACGCACCTGCCACGTTTGAACGACTCATGGACAACACATTGCGTGGCCTCAAGTGGTCTGTGTGTTTATGCTACCTCGACGATATTGTCGTTTTCTCTCCCGATTTTCCTACCCATCTACATCGGCTCAGACAGGTTTTGACGTGTTTAACCAACGCTGGACTGCAACTCAACCTCAAGAAGTGCCGCTTCGCCGCGCGGGAGCTGACCATCTTAGGCCACATTGTGTCCAAGCACGGTGTTCTACCCGACCCTGCGAAACTTCGTGCCGTCGCCGACTTCCCGAAGCCTGTTACCATCAAAGAGCTTCGAAGGTATGTCGGACTATGCTCCTACTTCCGGCGCTTCGTCCGAAAGTTCGCGTCCATCATGTCGCCGTTGACCCAGCTCCTACGCGGTGACACAGACCTCTCCTCCTGGTCTCCTGAGTGCGACGTCGCGTTTGCTACGCTCCGTCGTCTGCTCACCTCTCCTCCCATCCTTCGCCATTTCGACCCAACAGCTGCAACTGAAGTGCATACAGACGCTAGTGGGGTCGGTCTTGGCGCTGTCCTCGCCCAACGTAAGCCCGGCTACTCCGAATACGTCGTCGCCTATGCGAGTCGCACGCTGACAAAAGCAGAGACCAATTACAGCGTCACTGAAAAGGAGTGTTTTGAAGCGTTTTGGAGCAAACATCCCCGGTGAATTTTATCTTTGAGCCAGTTTCCCCATCTGACGACATGCGCCGGCGTGGACGTGACCTCGTCCACGTGGCCCGTCTCAAGCCATACCACGGCCCTCTGCCTCCAGACTCCTAGGTCGCCAGGATGGCTCTTTTTCGGCGGGGGCGAATTCTGAAGAAGACGCGTCGCCGGTCAGCAGTATCGCCAACGCTCGAATCGCGCTGCTGGTCGCTGGCATCTTTCTGGACGGTGCTCTGCCCCGACTCGCTGTGTTTGTTCAGAGCGTCACCACAGGAACGCACCGCCAATAAACCTCTTCTCAATATACATATATATATATATATATATATATATATATATATATATATATATATATATATATATATATGTGTGTGTGTGTGTGTGTGTGTGTGTGTGTGTGTGTGTGTGTGTGTGTGTGTGTGTGTGTGTGTGTGTGTGTGTGTGTGTGTGTGTGTGTAAAAGTAAGCGCTCGAATCGCAATTCGAAGCGTTCAGAAGCATATGCTTAACAGTGGCTAGCTATAACGAGAGTTCAAAAGTAAACAAAAGCTGGCGTACGACGAGCCAACGAGTCGAGCAGTCCCGCATTACTGGCGAGCAGTGTTGTATGCATTACCGAAAAAAAAGTAACTAAATACGTTACTCGTTACGCTAAAGAAAAAGGAACGCGTTACCGCCCTGCGTTACCCATAAAAAAAGGTAACGCGTTACCGTTACCGTTACCCAAAAAAGTAACGGACGTTACTTGTGCCGTTACACCATAGTCAGAAATATTAATCAGTGCTTCTTCATTTCAATAACATACAAGAGCAACTTTATAAAACTCCTATTCTCAGGTAACATTAAAGTTGTCGCACAAGCAAACATTTTACCCGAAATACTGAATAAACGAGAACAGCTTGCACAAATCTGTCGTAACTTCGCAGTACTATAGTGGCCTAAAGTTACCTGTAAAGAAATCTAATAAACATTACTGTCACAAACGAGCGCGTTAACATTTCCGGACACCTTGCCATTCACTGCCAAAGATGTGGCTGTTTTCCCATTTTTGATAAAACTAGTATTCTCAACAGGGCAAGAGATCGAGTGACTAGAGAAATTATTGAAGCGTATGAAATAGATAAAATGAATGATACATGTGTCAGCATGCCATCCTTGTCTCTAACAGATAAGGAAAAGAGATATCTGGATGCGTCACTCTAGGTTGGTGGCAACTAGTTGTGATTGCGGCAGAACATGCGCTTTTGGGTCCTGCTTTTGTTTCTTGTTTTGTGTGCACCTGCTCGCGTGTGTCTATATAAGCGTCACGTGCATATAAAAAATAAACATTCCAGTTGAAAGTCAGCGCTGTGTGTGTGTTTGCGTGTTCCTTCTCCGTCCGCGTCCAGTCGCGCTGTAGAAACTAAGCGCGTTAACAAGGCGCGCGAGACATGTGATGGCTTCTAACTGTGTGGCACATGGGGAAGCTATTTTTCGGAATGGGTCATTAAGCACAAAGTGATCGATTTCATCATCAACGCTCTCCGCAATGAAAACACCACTGAACAAGCCTGAACTAATTATGACGGCGTGCTTCTACTGCTAAAATAAACGCGCAGATTTTGTAGCAATAAAGGAATGCTTAATTGGCATAAATCTGGGGAAAAATGTTTGCGCACATAAACAACTTCTTTTTTTTTCCAATATGACCTGTATAATTGCCTGAAATATTGCGACTGCGTATGTGAAAGTGTTCAAGGTCAGCCTCACTTGCTCAGGATTTCAATAACCAGAAGCATAGGCGCAGTTGCAAATAATAAGAAGCAAAACTAATTTTGAATACGAAGTTTACAAACAGTGCTAGAGTATATTGCAGGAACAGTTTCCTAATGTAACTACAAGCCGCTGAAATTATATAAGCAACAGCTGCGTTTAAAAGCTTTAATCGGACAGCTTGACTCGTTTATTAGCGAATACGTCCGCACCTACGCTAAATAGGAGCTCGACGGACGCACTATATGGTACTCCTGTATTCACTTTAAGGAAGAGCTGGTGAGCGGGCGGAAAGCTTTCCTTGACGATGCCATGCGGCATCAAAGGTACCGAGACAGCCGCTCATCTTCAGTTGGCGATTACGTTCAGAAGGCATTTCCGAAGAAGTCATCCTCCTTTGTGCCGGAGCTCACACCCAGTCTTGATGTCCGCAAGCCGAGCAGATCTCGACAGTACGCTTTCGACGGTTACGAGCACCGCATTACGCTTCGCTTCATCGACATTCAACGACAACTTGAACCTCGATAGCAAGGTAGCCGAAAGTATAGCAGATCTTTCGGGAATTTGCTCCCCATTACAATTTCCCCTGCACAAAAAAGGACCCCGTGTGGGGTCGCTTTGTGAACGCTTGGCGAGCCGACAGCAGTCCGCAGCAGCAACAAAATAACGTCAGGGCGAGCTCCGAGAAAGGCGCTCCTACAAGACGAGTGAATTTTGTGTCAGACTGCGAGAATAATTGGAATAAAAAGTAACGAGTAACGTGACACCTCACGTTACCGAAAAATTGTAACGCCACGGTCTAATTGTAAATGTCACGGTCTAACAGCAAACGCTGATCGCTCTCGATGACACCTTCGATGTCTTCAGCTTTTTCTGCGCTGACGGGAATTATGACGCTGGAGCGAGGTGGAATGGTGACTTGATCATCGAGCACGTTGAGGGCACGTTGGCATGGATTCGTATCCGGCGGTGTCGTTTTGTTCGACGATAGAGTTATCGACTTGGTTCTTAAGTCGATGACGGCGCCGTGATGGTTTAAGAAGTCCATGCCAAGTATGACGTCCCTGGAGCAGTGTTGCAAGAGTACAAAACTCACAGGATACGTGCGATTATTGGTTGTGACTCTTGCAATGCTGTGCAGACTCCAGACGGCGTTATTAGATGGCCTCCAGCGGTACGGATTTCGGGGCCTTCCCAAGCAGTCTTAACTTTCTTCAACTTCGTGGCGAAGGGCCCACTGATGACGCAATAGTCGGTTTCACTACAGACGAGAGCGGTGACGTTGTGGCCGTCGATAAGAACGTCGATAAGAACGTCGAGGTCGCTAGTTCGTCGTCTTGCATTGCAGTTAGGTCGTGGCGTCGGGTCACGGCTACGTCGGTTTGTTCCGCTACTTCCCCGTTGCGTTGTCAGGTCTTCTTGGGGCCACCAAGTTTCGACGTCAGGGCTCTGCTAGGCTTGCGGCGTGTTCTTTAGATTTCGTCGCGGCGTCGTCCTCGGCGGCGGAGGATCTTCGGTATTTTGTCGTACAACAACCGCACCTCCATCGGTTGCTGCCCTTAGTTTTCCGTATACGGGCTAGGTGACCGGCCCGAGTTTGGCCAGTGTACGGTCTGCGTTGGGGAGAGACGTAGCGGCCTGGCGAAGGTGAACGGGAAGGTTGTCGGGGTGTCCACTGTGCTCCTGCGAGGTGGTTGGCGATGTCACGTGGTCGTTCACCCCGCTGTGGAAGCGGCGCGTCAATGGCGAACCCACGCAGTCCCATCTGTCGGTACTGGCAGTGGCAGTAGGTGTGGCCAGCTTCTCCGCACTGGTAGCAGAGTGGGTGGTGGTCGAGGGCACGCCAAACGTCGGTCTTCCTCGGCGTGTATCGCTGGCCGGCTGGCGGGCGGTATGACGTCGGTGGCGGCGGTGGTGCCTGGCGGCGGAACTGCTGTGGCGACGCGGCGTCTTGACGTGGGTGAGAAGGGGGGGGGGTGTTGCGTCGGGCTGCAGCAGCATAGCTCACTGCTTGCAGCTGTGGCTGCGCTGAATCGGGGGTGCCCAGCGACTGCTGGATTTCCTCGCGGACCATGTCGGCGATCGAATCCACTTGAGGCTGCGCCGAAGGCAATAGCTTGCGCAGCTCCTCTCGCACGATCGCTCTGATGGTTTCCCGTAGGTCGTCGGTGCCTAGCGAGTGCGCTTCGGTGTATCTTGTCGGCAGGGTTGTGCGGTTGTATTGCTTTGTCCGGATCTCGAGGGATTTTTCAGTTGTTGTAGCCTCCTTCGCTACACCGACTATGTGCAGGCTTTTGTAAAAATTTGTCACCTAAAGAAGAGGATTTCTTTAGTGGCGTTCACAGCTGGCCATTAGGCTGAGTTAGACTCGAGATCTCTATCACGGATTCTCAAGCATTTATTTTTCTCAGCGTCGAGTTAAACACATCGAATTAGCTTACAAACAGTATTAACAGCGTGCTCTAATTTTTATGCTTCACTAATGAGGCCTGTAAGCTCAGCATCCACTCGAGGTATCATGGACGCCGTGAGGAAGACGCTTTTCTGTGGAACGAGCGTAATATTGATGTTGAGAAGGTTCTATTCTCGCTGAACAAGTTGCGCCAGCGTTTAAATTGTAATAAGTGCTGTGTAAGCACTCGAGTGACACAAGTTTGCTTTCATGCCGTCGCCTCCACGTAGACATGCTTCGTCACCGCCTTATTTCTGGGAGGCCTATTTAGACGTGGAAGAAACTCTCGCTGATCCCAAATACAAGGCGTGCTTTTGGAATGATTTGCGCAGGTACAGAGCGGGCAGTACGGCGCTCGCGTTCTGGACCGAGTGCAGTGGCCAGCCAACGACCCGACGCTCATCTCGGAAGGAGTGTTTGCCATGGCCAACGTGTTCAGCTTCGCGCGCATCATCTACCTGTTCCAGACCAACCCGCACCTGGGTCCGCTACAGATCTCGCTCGGCTGCATGATCGTCGACATTGCCAAGTTCCTCTTCATTTTCTTCCTGGTGCTCACCTCCTTCGTGTGTGGACTGAACCAGCTGTACTGGTACTACGACCCCACCATGGGCTTCTGCGAGACCAAGGAGGTGGGCGGCGTCAACATCACCTTCAACTGCCACCACAACCCGGACGCTTTCCTCACGTGAGTGACTCGTGTCGAGGGCCTGTCTTTGTGAACAAGGACGCCACACGTTTCACTTCAGGGAGGACACAAATCAATTGACGCTCTTGCGGGGCTTCGCACATTGAGTAAGCTCAGAAGTGCGCCGAACGGTGATGCTCCTCGTTTTAATCGCTTCTCTTCGGGTGCTGCGGTGATATCGAAGCGCAAGTAGGAACGCCGAAAGTAATTATGATTTTGTTTGAACGACGAAACCACCTTCTGCTCCGACTAACGAAGACGCCAGTGTTTTGGCGTCGGAAGTTTTTGGTCATATGCCAGCAACGCCAGAAAGTGTGCGTTTTCATTGGCTTGACACGCCAAGTGGCACGTAACATTCGTATGGTTCCCGTCAAGCCACACGACTGTCCGCACATATATATATATATATATATATATATATATATATATATATATATATATATATATATATATATATATATAGGCGAGCGGCCCCTGTTTGGGCCAGTGTACTGTCGGCGCTGCGGTGACATGTAGCGGCCGGGCGACGGCGAGCGGGAAGGTCGTCGTTCTTGCCACTGTGTTCCGGTGAGGTAGTCGTCGATGTCGCAAGGCCGTTCGCCTGGCTGCGGGTATATATATATATATATATATATATATATATATATATATACACAATGTCGAGGCGGAAATACTTTGCTGGAACTGAAATTGCATAGACGAGACTAATTAACCAAAACTCGTTAATTCACTTTTTAATTATTGAGTTGAGGGCAGTGGTTTATATTAGAATGTTGTAGTGCGTGCAAATTTATGGCATACCCATTTTTCAGAAATTGGGGAAGTTGCACATAATCAGAGTAATCGATATCCCAAGGGCGAAATCCCCTCTGCTACGTAAGACCGGAACTACACGTGACAAGGAAGTGGCGAAATTTAATCAAGGCGTGCCAAAGCGGAATATGGTCAGGCAAATCGGCAAGCATTCTGAAATACATAAGTGGTCAGCTTATTCTTTGGGTGCGATGTGTGGTGCTTATGCGTTTCTTGCTTAATCTATAAGTAGGAGCGAAAAACAATTTCGCCTGTCTGCAAGAAGAAGCGCCGCAGTGGCTGGCCCCGAGTTTTATGCTTCACAGAGAAAGAAAAGGTTGATATTGAAGTTTTCCTGCGCGCAGCACGGGGGAAAAGACAAAACAAAAAAAGAACAGATGAGCGCCAAACAGCACACGCAAAGGTAAGGCTGGCGCAAGTGAGATGACTTGCCGCTTTTCACGAAACGGTACGGCCACGACGCGCATTCATTCAAATGTCGTCACTTCCTTGTCACGTGTATAGTTCCAGCCTTACGTTACAGAGAGGCCGTGTTTCCTGCGCGCCGGGCGCGATCGTTATCGATTTCACCCTTAAAATTCGATGGTGAATATCTAGAATTACGTGCAACTTTCGCGATTTCTAAAAGAAATGGGTATGCCATAAACCGCACGCACTACAACTTTCTAATACAAACAACTGTCCTCAAGTCAATAATTAAAAAAGTAAATTAGCGAGCTTTTGTTAATTAGTCTCGTCAATGTCATTTTAGTGGCGGCGACATAGAGTACGTGTGCGAACACGACTGGAGCGCGACTGGCATAGAATTTTTATAAAAAATCTGCATTGTCTAAAAAAGAAACACCCTGTATATAGTATACTCGTCTTCGTACTTTGTCGGATACAGAAGTATTTCTGTTTTTAAATATCACGTTTTGACGATACTTGAAACACAACACAAGGTGCGCTGTGTCGCCATGAGACGGGACTTCCGCTATATTAACAGCGAACCTGTTTAAGCTATCGGTAACGCGTGCTTCGTCGTGAAAAACTCCACAGGTGGGCCGCAGGAATTGGGCAAGCCCCGCTGCAGAGTACAGCCTTAGACGAAACACTCTGCTCGGCGAAGTGGAGCACGTGAGAGAGAGAGAGCGAGAAACATAAAAATGGAGTAATTAAAGGGAATAATTACATAAAAAAGGGCAAGACATAGAAAGAGATCGAAATAAACAGACACGAAAGAGAGATTAAAAAAACAGTGCAAAACGGAAAAGGAAAGAAAGAAGCAGAGAGAGAGAAAGAAATAGACGGAGAGAGAAATAAATAAAAAGAAACACACTCAAAAAGAGAAGGAGGGAGACGAGGAAGAGCACCCAGCTCCTTCAGGCTTGGCAGTACGAAGCTGTCAATTTCTCGGAGGTGTTGGCTTCTCCGCAGCGCAGCGGAGCCACTTTTGGCCACGTGACTGCACTAGGCGAATACGCCGAATGGTGGCGCTGTAGTCACTGGAGGCGGAACGAGTGGTGCCCGAAAAACGGTGGGGCAACTCTGGCTCCTAAAGGAGAAGCCATATGCAGTAAATCTTTAAGGAGAATGCGCATTGACACAAAACGAGAATCACAAGTTAGATCACTACGAACAGGCGCCGAGTCCACCGAATGAAAGCGTGATCCAGGAATGTGGATACCTCGTGCACAGGGTTGGAGAGGCGACAGCGGAGGCCGGCATTCAGCCAGGACAGGAGCCACGTTGGATCGAGCGGCGCAGACTGCGGTGTGATTCCCTGTTCTTGTCGAGTGTGCACATACGGGATCTCTACCACTCTTTTAATCTCCTCGTTCACACGTGTGTGTGTCCTCTGAATTAAATATTTTGCTATCCTCCTTTATGTGCCCTGTATGACCGACTGGCGCCCTGCACGCAAATAAGTGTGGACACGTAACTGCGAAATTAGGAATAACGGATAGACTTCACAAACATCTTTTCATTAACAAAAAAGAAAACACGGCTGTACCACTGAGCGTGCTTTTTCATTTTGTTATTTCATTTACTTTAAGTGTGTTTGTCTTCATTCTATAATATTAACGGAACAATATTTCATTATTCTTTTAGAAAGTCACGGTCTCCTCAACCACCTTTGCACCGACAGCATTTTACTCATCTTTTTTGCCACTAGGTTAATGAATTATTCCCTTATTAGACCTTGCACGATAAATTGCTTATTCCTGAACATGCTAAGAAGCACGTTGATAATTTTAAGGTGTATACAACACTACACAGTGAACCACTTTACACCCTTAAGGGGGTTTTGCCGTGTCTATACCTAACACCTGTACACCCTAGGAAAAGGGTGTTTTCACATATTAAAACACCCACATCATATGGTGTTGCCACTGGTCTAACACCCTTATCATGGGGTGTTTTCAATGGCCTAAACACCCTTATTACTGAAAAATGTGAAAAATAAAATCTACCAGTCGGGAACACGCAATTACAGATGACATCAGCATAAAAGGTGCACGCACGCGCCAAACCGCACACACAACAGAGCGTATTGTAAAATACCACATGGACGGAGCGCTCGTGCTACACAGCCTTACACTGGCCATCTGATAGTAGTAGTAGTATATTTTATTTCTTGTAATACAAGAAAAAAGTCACAGATTCGCCGCAACGGCGAAGCAATGAGTGCGATAGCAAAAATTACACCATCTCCCGCTAAAGGGGACCATGAGGCGATGCGAAGCCGGAGCACTTGCACGATCGCGTTCCGTTGGCGCTCGTTGGGCATGCTACCGACCTCGCGTCGTGGAACGCGAAGAGGGACGCTACGCGCTGTATCTTCCATCTAGCCTGGCCGTTAATCCTCACAGGGCGAGCGGGGAACGCGGTCGACAGGCGGGCGAGAGGGGGGCAGCGTAGGAGAGGAGAGAGAGGGGGAGGGGACGCGCATGCGCTCGAGCGCATCGCGGCGTTGCGCAGGAGAGAATTTCGGCATGTCTAGCCCGCGTTTCAGAGGAAGAGTGGAAAGGGGGAGGGGAGAGGGGGAGGGGAGAGGGAAAGTGGAGAGGGAAAGGGGGTGTGTGGAGAGGGTATGCGCATGCGCAGTAAGGGTGGTCACGCCGCACACAACCACCACCGGATTGAGCTCCGCCTTAAGATACTTCGCATCTAATAAATTGTAATGTAACGCGAAGAACGGAAAGCAGCTCGAAATTGCCAGCGCGTCGCTCGAGCCCAAAGGACGCACGAAAAGAACGCACACAGGACGAGCGCGAACTAATGCGTCACAGCTCGACACTTGAAGCGCACTGCTCAAACATAAAGCAGGACGCACGAAACAAACGAACAGGTACACACAAGACGAGCGCGAACTAATTGTCACAGTTGTTACTTTTAACGCGACAGCGTTAGAGAGCTCGTGTCGCAGAAATTCTGGTGTCGGTGTCGGCACCGTTGGTTGTGAGCGAAAAATCGTCCGTGAGCGAAAAATCGAGAAAGAAGCAAATAAAATAAAGAATAAAATCTTCGGTCCCATTGAGGATCGAACCCGGGCCGTTCGCGTGGCAAGCAGGTGTCCTACCACCAAGCCACGATGTTTTTTTTTTTTTCTTTATTACTTACTTTTGCACCTCATACAATAATATTACAGTGCATAAACAGTACATACAGAGGTAATTACCGGAATTGTTACATAGTGACTAGAATTCCTTTAGACGGATAAGTGGCTCAAGATGTTCGAGCCACTCTGGAATTGGGTCTTTAGTTTTACACTCTTCAATAAACTTCGTGATCATTTGGCGGAAATATTCACGAATGGGCAGTGTATTGATATCAGCATGGCGAACTGCCATGTACTTTTTCCAAATACTGTGAAGGCCGAGCAACATAACAGTATCATAAGGTGCTCCATCGTCTTCTTCATTAACTGGTAAAAACCTGATCCCGTAGGCATCAATCGGTAAATCTTTTTTTATAGTTCTCTGCAGAATGTCCCAGAAGAACACCCCTTCCCAACAATCCAGAAAGACATGTTCGATGGTTTCAGGTTTACAACAGAGAAAACAGTGCGTTCCCCACGGTACAAACAGTCCCCTTTCATGCATCCACGTTTTAACTTCTAGGGTCCCTGTATGGAGCTTAAAGAAAAATGATTTTGAACTAGATGGGACAGCCATTTTTTTTACTCGGGCCAGTACATTTTCGCCACGTCCAGCAGGGTACAAACTCCTGTAAAGTGGTACCGGTAAAACAATGTCGAGAAGGTCTCTATACAACCTTTTTCGTTTTACTCCCGCTAGATATTCGCTAGAGAAACGTGTCAATAAAAATTGCATGCACCAACTACTTCTTTTAGATAACCATAAAGCGCCCCATGCACATAGTCCGAGCTGACAACGAGTGAAGGTAAAACTCTTCCAAGCCTCAGCTGAATAACTGCACGTAGAAACGGGTCTCTTGTGTCTCGCAGAAACATAAAACGACTAACGACCTGTCTTAAAAACAAATGTGACAGACTAAGACCACCGAACCGAACACGACGAAAAAGATTAGTGCGACTAGACCGTTCCCACACTGATCCCCATATAAATACTGCAAACACACGGTGCAGCTTTTGCACGTTTATACGCGAGCAATGTAAAACCTGTAATGTGTACCAGAGTTTAGAGACAAAGAAAAGGTTACATATGGTGGCCCGCGTGAAAATAGAAAAGTCCCATCCTCTAACCTTATCCACTTTTTCACGCATTTCAGTGGCTTGCCGCCGCCAGTACGGCTCACTGTCACGATAAAATTCTAGTGGTACACCCAAATATTTCACAGGCTGATTCACCCATGGCATGTTGGCAAAAACGACTGGAGTGGAAGGCCAATCCCCATGCCAACATCCCAAGCACTTTTCCCAGTTTACCGAACTTCCACTAGCCGTACAAAACTGTTTCGCAATATAGACTACTTCGTTAACACTCTCGCAATCTGAACAAAAAACTGCCACATCATCCGCATATGCAAGTAATCGTACTTCATTCTCATGCAGTTTGAATCCGCGGATGGCACTGCTGTTCATCACACTCACACAGAAAGGCTCTAAATACAAACTGAACAACAATGGTGAAAGAGGGCAACCCTGACGCACGGAGCGTTGCAAGTTAATGCGCGCCCCCACCAACTTATTAACAATGAGTTGCGTTGTACAGCCCTTATATGCCATAGCCACTCCCTCTTTGATAATGCAGCCTACGTTTACAAAATCCAAGACACTCATCAGGACATCATGTGACACAAGATCAAAAGCTTTCTCTAAATCCAACTGAAGCATTGCTACACATGTCTCAGTCGCATCGCAGCACTCCAGAACAGATCTGGCCTTATGTATATTGGTCGCAATTGTGCGTCCTTTGATTCCACACGTCTGGTGTGGACCTACTATTTCCTTTATTACACCTTGTAATCGCTTAGCGATCTCGACGTTATAGCTGTACAGGAAACCAAAGTTGAAGGAGAACAAGAGACTGGGAGCATGGTGCGGCCTTTTAGTTCACGGTTCAGTGTTTGTATAAGTCATGCCATTGGTTCCTCAGCCGGTTGTGCTTTATTTGTCCGCCAGATACAGGGGTTGGTCGATGAATCTGTTACATCTAGTTTATCAGGGAGGTTAGTAGTATGTGATTTCAGGCACATTTCTTCTAAATGGCGTGTAATTACTGTGTATGCACCTAATGTTCAATCCCAAAGATGTGATTTCTTCCAATCCCTAGATGGATATTGCGATACCGACAGGCAGCTCGTAATAATGGGAGACTTTAACTGTGTGCTTTCTGCACATGACAAGACCAGCAATGCACCGTATAGGGATCCGAGTACGGTAGCCCTTAGCGATATTATAGACCGATATAGCCTTGAAGATGTGGCCGAATGTCTGGATGCGGGGCAAAACATTCATTTTACGCACTTTCAGAATTCCAGTCACGCTCGTCTGGACAGAGCTTATGTAACGGCGAGTATAATACCAATGTGTAACAAATACGTAGTCGAACCAGTCTTTTTTACGGATCACTGCCTAATCTGCTTTAATATCCGTTGTGGCGGCGCTAGACAAAGTAAGTTTTCCTGGGACCTTTGGAAGCTGAACTCACAGCTACTGGAGGATGACATTTTTAAAGAAAAGGTACTAGAACATGTCGGCAAAATTAACAAAACCAGCGAAATAACGATCGGTGCTCAGTGGGAATATTGTAAAAGTGATATTAAGATGATGGCAATGGAAAGAGCCTGTGCAATTAAACGAGAGAAGAGAAAGGAGGAACAATTGCTAAAACATAATTTTACTGCATTGCTAGAAGAAGAAGCAAAATCACCAGGAACATTCTCGGAAGATATTCGCAAGGCTAGGCATAAGCTGGAAGTTTTTGACATTGAGCGTTATAAAGGGGCTATAATTCGAGCTCGTGCAGAAAAATTGTTGGTTGGTGAAGCACCAACAAAACGGTCACTGGGTGAAGAGAAGAGATATGCCCGCAAAAATACCATAGAGGAAATACATCATAATGGTGTCGTTTACACAGATAATAAGGGAATAGAAAACGTTTTTTCTAACTACTATCGAGATCTGTTTAAGCGATCGGAGGTTGACATAGGAATGTTTAGGGAGAAATTCTTACCTTTGATGTCAAAAGTGCCCGAAAGTCTTGTTGTAGGGTTGGAACTGCCCTTTTCAAATTTGGAAGTTGAAAGAGCTATTGAGCGGCTAAACCCAGGAAAGTCACCTGGACCAGATGGGTTGAGCGCAGCCTTTTACAAAATGTTTAAGTCCGATTTGTCCCCAATTTTGACTTGTCTCTTCAATGAAGCTTACAAGCCACGATGTTAGTTGCAGCTGCCTCAGAAAAAAACACTACATAAATGTCATGTAGTGAAGGAGTCTCCTTAACGCATTTTGTTCGGCAAGTGTCACGGCAAAAACGAGCCCACTCGGTGATTTGTAGGCGCATTGGCGAGACCATCAAACTACGCCGAAAAAGGCCGGGATAGTGCAGCCATCGCCGCTAAAAACACACACAAACTTTCAAACAGCTCTAAAAATGGACAACTATGTCCATCTAGCGGAAAACATATCAAGCCAACGCTGGCTTTCTAGAGGAGGCGTTGATCAAGCAAACAGCAAACGCTAGATAATGTGCTGCCATCTGTGAGGCATTGTGAGAAATATGTCTCGACTCTTTATGGCCTTCGAGATGGCAAGCGCGCGGCGTGCATCTTGGAGGCCATGCGATTCTTGTTCTAGATCGAAAACCTCTACCATTTGCGCGCGCGCGCACATGTGTATCTGTGTGCGTGTGTATGTAACAATACAGATTAATATGTATGCACTTAGTGGTTGAAGTCCGCACTAGGGGCCGGATTTCGCTATCGCGTTCAACTCTTAAAGGCGAAGCTTAAGGGTTCTTCAATTTTTTCTGTTTGAACAGCGCGCTCCTTTCGCAAACGCGGCCGCTGCAGCGAGCGAAGCGAAGTACCCCACCGGCCGCCCCTTCTTTCCTTGAGATAAGCGCATGAAAGCGACGACGCCCTGTAGAGCGAACAGCAACGGCGTTCGCAGGGGCGGGGCGACGATCTTTAAAGCGCGCAACACGCGCGCACGTTGCGCCATCTATGTGGCCACTAAGAAAGCATGCTGAATTACATGGTATATATAAATAGCTCGCCGTTAGCAGGCTGAGAGACGGTGCTGTCGTGGCCTAACGTCTAACGCGGCGGGCTACAAAGCGAGAGGTCGCCCATTCGATTCCGCGCGTCGGAAAGAACTTCTTAATTATTTTTCTTTGTGGCCTTTCTATATATATACATACTTATACATATACGGTGAATGACGGCGACGGGGACGGACATTTTCCAGCCGAGACTGTCCATATAATTGCTATCGCAATAAAAAGGAACTGAGGCAAAATGCGTTTCATACGCCTGACAAAGGCCTCGGTACCTGAAGTTCGCAACGCATACACATTCCTTGTACATATGCACAATCGAAAGAAGTTTTGACGCATCATAAAACCACATGGGCGCTAAAAAAGGAGTACTGCACTCAACACAACCAACACATGGCACTCTTAAGATACTGCAGATACACAAGTCTTACACACATAAAAAAGGAAAAAAAAACAGAAAACTCGATGCACCGTGTAACCACATGACCAATAATAATAATAATAATAATAATAATAATAATAATAATAATAATAATAATAATAATAATAATAATAATAATAATAATAATAATAATAATAATAATAATAATTATAATAATAATAATAATAAAGTATTTATCTGTTAGAAAAGGATCAATCACACACTTTACGTACACAAGCAAAAAATTTCATGCCACGATGCCACTACAAGTTCTGAGCAATATTGCCTAGTGGTGATAAGTTATTTCATTTTTCAATATAATTTCTTTAACTTGTTTTTTAAATGCCGCTAGAGAAACGTCAAACTGTAAGCTATTATCCTATTCATTATCTATTCGCATTGATTGGTATTTCATAGTTTGTTTTCCATAATTTGTCCTAGTCCTGGTTAAACGCTGTAAATTTCTTCTAGCAGCATAACGTTGGTGATTTTCTTCTGGTTTATACCACTTATTTTTGTGTACCTCTTGTAGTAGTTTAAAATAGTATATTTGGTTTGCCCTTAACATTTCGTGCTTATAAAAGAGCACTGAAGTGCGCAAACAGTCTATTCTACCATTGTAATTTTCATAACTACGAAGTATTTTCTTTTGTAGCATAATAAGTTTGTTGTAACTTTTTTTGTTGTCGTCCGCCATACTAGTACGCCGTAAGAAAGTCTCGAATAGAAGAGCGCATTGTACAAATTTTTCTTTAGCCAAAGAGGAATAAGTCATCCAATTCTGTGCAGGCATCCTACTGTTCGCGCAAGTTGCTTACCTAAACCATTAATGTGGACATTCCACGTCAAGTCTTCACTGAACCATACCCCGAGAAATTTTCGGTGTTTTTCCCGCTTTATAGTGTCACCGTCAAAGCTTATCTTTAAGTCATATTTTACATGTTTATTTAATGGGCGGAATATAATATATGTCGTCTTCTTGGAATTTAACTGCAGCTTGTTTTGTTTAAGAAAGTTTGAGAGGGATGTCATATACTCGTTTACATTTTTTTCTAGCGTTTCTAAGCGTCCTGATGTAAAAAATAGGTTTGAGTCGTCTGCATACATAATAAACTGTGGGGAGGTTGGTATGCATGCACTATCATTTACATAAAGCAAAAAAAAAGTAAAGGGCCCAATATACAGGGTGTTTCAAGAAATGTGTCCAACCTTCGCAAAAAATCAGGAAAATGCGATATTTGCTCGGGGCTTTCACAATTGCTTTTTCTGTAGCGGCAGGAATCTTAAGGTAGTTAAGGGCATCATTTAGGGCAGTAATTAAGAAAGTTACATTAATTAACTTTTTAATTAGTGGAGTTAGGTGATTGTGCCAAATGGGAGAATTGAAGTTCTTCATGCGAGGAACCCGTCCGAGCTTTGAGATTTCGAAAAAGCGTTCTCTAGTAATTGTTGTGGCGTAATGAAATTCAACGAAATGCAACGGCTTTCAACAGCGAAAGCCATCGAATTCGGTTGAATTTCATTACTTTGTAATTATTACTAGAGGCCGCTTTTTCGAAATCTCAATGTTGGGATGGGTTTCTAGCACGAAGAACTTCAATTCCCCAATTTGACACAATCACCTAACTCCACTAATTAAAAAGTTAATTAATTTAATTTTCTTAATTACTGTCTCAAGTCATGTCTCTAACCATCTTCAGATGCCTAGCGCTGCAGAAAAAGTAATTCACTCATTTTGGACGTCTCGGAAGAATATGGCAGTTGCGTTCTTCCATGTTTCTGTTTAGGTTTCGCCATTGAATTTGGTTGAACTTCATTACTTCGTAATTATTACTAGATGCCACTTTTTCGAAATCTCAAAGTAGGGTTGGGTTTGTGGCATGAAGAACTTCAATTCTCCCATTTGACACAACCACCTAACTCCACTAAATAAAAAGTTAATTAATTTAACTTTTTTAATTACAGCCTCAAATAATTTCTTTAACCATCTTAAAATCCCTGCCACTACAGAAAAACCGATTCTGAAGGCAGCAATCAAATATCGCATTTTCCTGATTTTTTGAGAAGGTTGGACACATTTCTTGAAACACCCTGTATAACTCTGCGGAACCCCTTGGGTTCCTTGCAAATAACTTGACCTAGCTGTTTTCATTTGTACTAGTTGGTGCCGGTGATGTAAAGAGTTTTGCAAAAGCTTAAGGGCCATCCCGCGTATGCCGCACCGTGACAGTTTCCGTAATAATATGTCATAATGTATCGACTCAAAAGCCTTTTTTAAGTCCAAGAATAAACCAAGCGTAAATTTCTTATTTTCCATGTTTGCAATTATCTGATCTTTAACAATCGTTAATGCTTGCTGAGTATGTTTATTTTTCTGAAAGCCATATTGATCTGTTGTGATAATGTGATACTTGTTAAAAAAGGATAACAACCTGTCGCGAATAACGCCCTTAAAAACCTTAGATAATGTCGTAAGTAATGATACTGGTCTATAATTTGACATGTTGTTTCTGCCACCGCCTTTATAAATTGGGGTTACCTTTGCAACCTTTAACTGTGCTGGAAACACGCCTGTTGTCAGCACAAGATTTGCTATGTAAGCAAGCACCTCAGTTATTAGTGGACCTATCAGCTTTAGTTCAGCTGCGGTGATGTCATCTGTACCTGGCGCAACATTGATTTTAAGTTTATTTATTAGGTTAGATATCTCAGCACTGTCATTGGGAAGCATAAATATGGAATTCTGCATCGCTGCCGTGTCTTCGAAACAAGAGTCGTGTTCGCTTTCAGAGCAACTATAGTGTACGCGCCCGCATTGACGAAATGACGATTCATGGCATTGGCTAGAGCCTCGCCGCGCAGCACCACGCCTCCTTCCTGTATTTCTGTGATATCTTGCCTTCTTTTTTCCAGTAAGGGCATCGACAATTTCCCAGACCTTTCTTGGGTTATCATATATGTTCTCAAACTTTTTCTGGTAATATTCTCGCTTAGCTTTCTTTAAAGGGGCCATGACACCCAATGTTCGACCATAATCTGTGTTATGTGGATTAATCCTTGTGCATTCAGAAATAAGCTGGCGAAATTTTAGCGCATTTGGTCGAGCACCTAATCGAATATTTTTATAATCGAATATTTTTATAAGCACGCGAGCAGCCCGAGAGTCAGGCAACACTGGTGCACTCGCGAGTCGTGACGTAACAAGCAGCTAGCTGTGCAAGCGTCTGCATTGAGGCGAACGATATTGTTCCGTGGTCAGCTGCACGTGATATCGAGATATTTTAGCTTTCTTCAGCTTGGCACTGAAATTGAACGATTTGCAGCGACTGAAACTTTGGACGACGGCTCCATTCCGTGCTGCACATGACGTCACACGCGCCATCGCAAAATGGCGGTCGCCGGCGGTGGGCGGGGATTACAGCCGGCGACTTCTAGGGCTTGTTTTGCACTGAAATATTCTTTTACGGCCCACTTTTGAAATATATGTAGGTAAATAGTCCCTCTACTCCTAGTTTTCGCTGAAAACCACAGATCTTTGGGCGACCGCGTCATGGCTCCTTTAAGTCTGATGTAAGTGCGTTGAGGTATTTTTTGTACTCTGTGAATGCTTCGGGATCTCTTAAGCGCAATTTTTTTTAAAAAAGGTCATTTGTCATTTGAGTACGCTTGTAAACCCTAGCAAAAATGCCAATAGGATTTCCTATTGGTCCAATAGGAAATCACTATTGGTTTTATAGGACATCTATTGGAGCTGTATTGGTTGTATAAGACTTCTATGGGTACCAATAGACACCAACAGCCACCACCTATTGGTGTCTTATTAGACCAATAGAAGTTGTATTGGTCAAATAGGGGCTGCCTTTTGGTGTCTTATCGGACCAATAGGAGTTGTATTGGTCAAATCGGTGCTGCCTATCGGTGACTTATTGGGCCAATAGGAGTTGTATTGGTCAAATAAGTACTCCTATTGGTTTCTTAATGTACTAACAGAAGATGTATAAGGCCAACAGGAGTTTTATTGTTCAAACAGCTACCGCCTATTGGTAGCTGTTTATAACATCTTATGACTGATTGAGCGCGTCGGACCCGATCCCGATCAAATTTCTTGATCATGATTGGCTATATCATACGCAAGCTGCAGACGGGATCAATTCACTTTTGATAAGTCTGATCCCGATTGAGCTAACTGCACACCGTGAGACACCGTGTGCAGTTAGCAACTCACGCGACTAAAAGAGTTATATAAAAAGGCTGCGTGTCGACCACGGCGGTACGGTGTCTCCGTACATGCCGTGCGGTAAACGGGCACTATAGTAAAACACGCTAAAGAAGAACTTGCGAAGGAATCGACAACACAGACACCACAGAATAATAATAAAGAAACCGCCGTGAGATCACAACCGGCATAGAACCAGCCAGGTGACGAACAAAAAAAAATGAACAAAAAAAAAAAAGTGAGACGGTGAGCGGCGTGGTGACGCTGCATGTGTGAACATTTTTTTTTACACGTTCCTTGGTTAAGCAGGCTAAGCCATGTGCTAAGCTTTAAGATAAGCTTTGGATAATTTGTAAAGTTTATAACTATTTATGCTAAGCAATATAAGTAGTGCTGTAAAGATACAGGAGAAAGAATTGTGGATCTGCAAACGCGACCGACCGTGCGTTTGGCGCGCCATCCGCGCTCGGCCGATACGAAGACAAGCCCAGCCTGCGGCCAAGCTAAGCCAAAACGTTGTGTCTGTCGCCATAGCGCGCGCTTTGTGTGATCTCGATGCTTCACGTAAGCCTGCTTACACGATGTTTGCTTTAGTGTGCTTCCGCGACGATAACGTGAAGACTGTGTTCAGCGTGCACCAGATGGAGACGTTCTGAGCCATAAATGTCTTGGATTTCGACCGATTTCGACCGATTTGGACTCTACAAAGCGGCACCAAGAATAATGGCAAGACGAGCAACAAGGCTCATGTGCTCCGATTGTTTGGTGAGTTGAGTGGGCATGGTAGTTACTCCTATTTAGTATTTATTTGATATCACCTTTTTTTTGTATTCAAACTTGGGACGAAGCTGAAAGGTCGGGAAAACAAGTCCCTCGTCCTTTGTCTCCGGTATTTGATGACAGCGAGACCAGCAACGCCTCGATTGCAAGTCCACACGCTCTCAGAAGTTGAATGATTGAGCGCATATATTATTGCAGTTTGTTTTTGTGTTTGTCAGTATGCACAAAAAAACGTAGCGTAGATTAGAGGTAAAGGACAGGCGCCCTGCTCGTGAGTGTAGTTGGAGTCTCGCAAGCCCTTTGTAAGTATTTACAACGTGCGTGTTAAGCCGAAAACGCGTTTATCGCCTCATAGTAAAACGCTCTAGTCGATGCTGTTTGTGTGTTGTAGTGCGCGCCAATCGGCTTATCATACTTGTTCGACATAATGTCACAAGAACCACAGAAGGCCACATGATAATTCATTATACAAAATGTGCATAGCATATGTACTGCACTGGTGCGATTTTTTATTTCATATTTTTTTATTTTTACATACTGCAGCCCAATTAGGGCTATCGCAGGAGTGGGTTTATTAATGTTGTTGGCTTAATTGCATAAGCACGTAACATGCAGCACGTGTGTTATATCCAACTCATTGCAGCCTGACTGCTGTGTTGGGCTTGCAACGATATGGAATCTAGGCTGCCTTTACTACTGTCTTACATATTACCGTTGCCTCATCGTGAATCTACCCTAGCTTAATTTATTTCATGCCATCTTTAAGTTGAGATTTAGTGGCATGCTCTAGTATGATAGTCGCACCACCACCGTGAAAAAGAGCACGTCACAGATAGTAAGTGATTATTGAGTTTGCTGTAATTTAAGGACGAGTTTGCAGTTCATTCTTGGGTACAGCTCAAAAAACACAGGACGCAAGCGTGTAAACGGGATAAGGTGCTGCTTAATTTTTAAAAAAAATTTGCCCCTTTCTTTTCCTTCCTTTTTTGCCGCAAAATTTTGCCGATATACTGTTTTCTTCCACGCAATGAGCCACAGTTGGGTGTGTAATATTTCACTCAGTTTTTTGCTATAGTTCAGCTCCTGCAACATTGTGAACATGTGCAGTGAATTAAGGTCTAGATAATTTCTCACTGTGCCGTCTACTTTCTATACATTGCTTTGAAGGTAAACTTTAATTAAACATGTGTTACTGTTTTCTGATTTCATGGCTCTGTTTATTTACAGAATTTTTCAGGCACTTCCTCGAGTGCGGATGAGGCCCGCAAGATCGCCAACATCATCAAGGGCCAGAAGAAGCACTTGTAGTTTTGACTATGAGAATATATTTGAACATATGTCTCATTCATCCACTGTGATTATCATTGCAGGGGCGCTGCCACAGTGTGGGCCTTCTGCATGACGACAAGACACCCATAAAACACTTGCGCAAGACTAATTCTAATGGGGCTGAGAAGTGGGCAAATACAAAACTAATACAATGCCAGCAGGCAAATACAGAACCAATAGGCCAATATAATTCCAATTGGCTAATAGAGAACCAATACACCAATATAGGTCCAGTAGGCTGATATAGAACCAATAGACCAATAGCCAAATACAGTTCCAATAGACCTATAGAACCAATAGACCAATAGGTGTCAATAACCCAATAGGCTATTGGTTTTTTATTGGGGAATTTTTGCTAGGGAAGTGTGCTGTTTATCCAAGGTTTCCGGCAATTTTTTTTCTTTCGGAAGGACGCCTGTTCTCTAGGAAATGCCTTGTCGTAACTGTGACGCAGTATATTCAGAAACCCATTGCAGGCCTCGTCAGCATCTTTTATCTTGTATATTTCACTCCAATCTAGTGATTTAACCAGCTGAAAAAATAAGTTTTTACTATCGTCATTTCTGTTGCGCCGGACGAAGGTTTCCTTCTCTTGCTTTTGGCGTTTCGATGGTATGGGTATAAAACAAAACACTATATATATACAGCCATAGTACCTTAAGCCGCCGTTCAGTGCCGGTGGAGATATTGCTGTTCCGTATAAACGAACATTAAACATTAAGAGAATAGGCGTAAATTTATGGTACGCTTGTAGATAGCCCTAAAAGAGACATATCTTTTAATCTAAACTCGCCTAAGATCCAACGACATTTTAATCAGCGAGTCCCAGTTATTATCTGGCACGCTGTGGTATGGGCCATGGGTGTTTCGATAACCCATAACACCCTTAACGCCTAAAGGGTGTTAAGTTAGAGCATTACCCCTTAAAGGCTATTTTGGGGAATTAAAACACACTTACACCCTAACTTCTGCAAATTTTGGTTAGGCAAAAGGGTTATATTCTTGCTTGAAACCCCCTTAAGGGTGCAAAGTGGTTTACAGTGTACGTGGAATATAACGCGGGTTTTTCATTCAGGATCGATGCCAGCTACACGTCGCTGCTGTGGTCACTGTTCGGGGTGATTCCCATCAAGGACATCAGCGCGCGCAAGGACCAGCCCTTCACCAAGTGGGTGGGCCATGCCCTGCTGGGCGCCTACATGATCATGGCCATGACCGTCATGATCAACATGCTCATCGCCATGATGAGTCGATCATTCCAGGACATCGAGGTACGTGCGCTGCCAATCCCTACAAGAGCGTGAAAAACTGTTCGTTGATCTCCCTGGTAAAAGCCGCGCAAAAAGACGGCAGCACGAGAGGAAGAACAGACGCAGGACAGGCGCTCAACTGTCGGGTTTATTACGCAGAAGGGACTAGTAGTCCGACTCACATTACGGATATTGGTCACATTTTTTATGAGGCTCATTTCGCAGTCATGGAGATGTATTCGGCGAAAATTTTGATTTATTCATTGACTAATTAATCAATTAATTAATTGATTGATTAATTATTTAATTAATTACTTTATTTATTTATTTATTTATTTATTTATTTATTTATTTATTTATTTATTTATTTATGTACCCCCAGGGTCAATAGACATTACGGAGGGGAGTGGTTATACGTACAAGAGAAGTGGTCAATCCTGTTTATACACGAATAGCTTAGCATTAAAGATAGCACAATTTATTTATTTATTTATTTGATTCGCATACATACAAGCACAAGGACACAGAGAAAAGCACAATATACACACATTATTAATACACAATATAACACAATAAGTAAGCCAATAATGTTTCCAATGACATTTGAAGAAGAGCAATAAAAAAATAATGAAATCAAGAGTGACTCAATAAAGCAGTGAAAAGTGAAATAAGTGAAATAACACCGTACACAATGTAAAAAGAACATATATCTGTTACACTGTGTACACTAAATGCGGCAAAAAAGAGTTATAATGTTATGGTAAAGCACGCACGAACAATTCACAGTCTTTAATTTGAGCCGTTAGTGCGGGAAGGCAATTCCACTCTTTCGCTGTACGCGGTATGAATGAGTGAAGGTATTCTACATGATGTTTATGGGAATGTGGTCTAGCCTATCAGAAACATATTGGGCAAGAGAAATTAGTCAAATGTGAAGAGCGTCTATGATTTCACGTGATCTTTGATCGACGTGCCTGAAGATGGCGCGTGCTATGAAACAAAGGTGTACAACGAGCGACAATGAGATGACAAATGCGAAGTACTACAGGTGTGCCCTTCAATGTGTTTTTTTGCGCCTCACGATAGAGAGCAGCTGAAACACTTAAAAAAAAGACTTCTGGGTGGTTAAACACAGTTTGATCCCTGTCGAGTCTGAAAACCGATGTGAGCGTTCTCAAAAGTGAACGCAATCGTTTTTTGGCAAAAACAACAACAACAAAAACGGTGCAGCGGCAGGGCTTCTTGAAATGCTGAGCGAACGCGGCGACGTCATCTTTGGTATGTCGCGTCATCTGCAACAGTCGCTCTGTAAGAACATAACCTCTGCGATTAGCTCCAGCAACGCGCAGAGCCGGAGCTAGTCACGGAGGCCACGGTTGAAGATACGAAGGACGTTTGATCACATTGTACTCGGCTGTTTTCTCGTGATGGCAGATATTGTAATCCAGCTGCTGAACTAACAATAATAATTGTTGGGGTTTAACGAACCACGGTATGATTATGAGGGACGCTGTGGTGGAGGGCTCCGGAAATTTCGACCACCTGAGGCTTTTTAACGTGCACCTAAATCTAAGTACGGGCCTCAAGCATTTTCGCACGTTGCCAGAAGGCTCCTGCGCGCCGCGATAATCTCAACTGGGCTGTTTTCAATATGCGTGACCCCCAAAAATATACGGTCGAGTCTGTGACGTCAGCTTTCGTACTCCCGTTCAATAGCTCAGAAATAAGATGATCCTTCCCTCCGTTGAAAATACCCTCCAAGGATGGGGTGAATGTCTTCACGCGAAAAGAAAGGCCGAATTCTTGGGACGCCCCGCCTGTGTGTGTGCGTGTGTTTGTGGCTGCTGCGTGTGAGGCCCCTCTCTGGCTACCACGAAAAAGCGAGGGGTGTGCGGCGACAGACAAAAGAAAGGAGAAGAACAGACAGCACGTGCGATACGAGCGAACTGAGCACACTTGCGTGGGCGAAGCCTTTGCAATCAGACGTATAGTTTTCCATAAGTGTGGTTAGGTGAGCTAGTAGGCATGAATACATCGCAAAGACAGCGCAAATACGACACGAAGCACACGCAGAGGAATGACAAGAACACAGTTTTGTACGTGCTGCATATTTGTGTCTGTCATTGCTAATTAAATCAACGAAATTAACAATGAAACAGAATTAAGCTGTAGACCTCCGCGTCAATTAGATGCAGATTGATCGAATGTCTTTCGTGCTGGCTTCCCTTCATTTCTGCGTCTTCAGCATTCTACCCGCGAAAAACAACGGCCTGGCAAGCGTGCGTGTAACGAAAGTAGCTCATCACGTTCAGTCGCGCTTGTTCTACTATGAACTTGCTATAATTGCTACATAAGATTAGGCTACAAGGGGAAATTTGGCAGGATACGCTCGCTCCCACACGGCTTAGCATGTTATGCGTCGCACGGTTTAGCTCGAGGACGCGGGTTCGATTTCCACCTGCGACAGGTGCATTTCTATGGCAGCGAAATTCAGGTACACCCGAGTGTATATTTCCGCGCACTCCAAGTGTTAAGGAGTCCCTGATTACGGCGCTCTGCATAATTGCACCAAACTCGCTCCAAGGAGACGCGGACGCTTGCGAATTCTTCACTCGGAGTCGTCTGTGAATTGGTTTCAATAAGCGACAAAGCCAAACAATATCTGCTGCGTTGCTGACTGCTGGAACACACCGCGGGATTTTGCAGATTTCAGCCAGAAACAACGAAGCGAATCGGTATGAACTTTTGCTGAGTGTAAGGCGTGCTGTAACAAAAAAAAAAGGTTGACATAGAGATTGCAAGGCGCGACAGACGTTTTTTTGCTGGGGAGCACCCGAAGGCCCTAGGGGCCAAACGAATCAAGAACATGGGTGCCGTGGTTGTGGTCTTCGACGGCTATAAGGTGCCAAACTACGTCTCGTACGGCGCTACGCTCGTCAGGTGTACCTTGTATTGAAAGCAAGCAGAGGTGTGCTACGCCTCTGGCTGCCTTGGGCATCGAGCAGACGTCTGCCCTTGTCCAGACGAAGCCGTGTGCAGAGGATGCGGCATCGGCAACCCGAACGAACAACACAAGTGCGACCCCAAGTGCAGACTGTGCGGCGGTCGGCACCTCACCGCCGCCAAGGAGTGCAAGGAGAGGTACCAGACACCGTACCTTGTCAGACGCAGACGCGGAGAGCGATCCCGTGACAACAGAAGCAAGTCTCCGGCCTTCGCCAAGGATGACTGACAGTTCCCGGCCCACGGCGGTCGCTCCGCGTCCTGCGGAAGCTCCAGATCCAGGAGTCCCTCTCTGCCGTCTACCTCCGGGCCTTCCGAACGCCGTTCTAGGCCTAGAAGGAGATCCAAGTCCAGGGGCAAGTCCGGATCCAGGGGAAAGTCCAGGAGCCGTTCCCGGAGCCGCTCCGTCTCCAAGACCCTATCCGGTTCCAGCATCGGCTAGCAGAAGAAGAGGAAGTCGAACCTAACCTGGGCCGATAAGCTCCTTGGCGGCTGCTAAGCGGGACCCTCTCGGGCCCCAGGCGACCCGCTCCCAGAGAAAGCTAGGGACGTCGAGGTAACGCGCCTTCAGAAGGAAAACGCGGAATTAAAGGAAGTTATCAAAAAGATGGCTAGCCAAATGACAGAGATTAAGAAATTGGTTATCACTCAGTGTTCTTCGAGGAAAGCGTCGGCGCCCACCACCACCGAAGTACCGATTCCGGCTAGCGACTCAGCCGGGGCCCCCAAGCGCAGGGCACTTTCCAGTAAGGAAGAATCAGGCTCGGAAATAATGAGATAAAGGGCATGTTGGCCACACTCAATACAAGTGTGCAGCAGTTACCGCAAAGTTTAGCAGAAGTGCAAGTCGCCCTAGGGGACCCTAAGAGAGGCCTAGGTACGCTGGCCGATCGCATGGAAACCCTCGAGCGTCTGGTAATCATAAGTGATACGTCCGCAACTCCAATGCAGGTCGTTATTCCGGACGCGTCGGGGAATAGAATCAGGTCTACGAGCACATCAGCGCATCAGAGTGGGGGGCACTTTTTACGTGCGGCTTCGCTTACAGTGGGCAGTACAGAAAATCTGCCTAATCATGGATAGTTCCAAAGAAAAGTTCAGAATTTGGCAGTGGAACTGCAGGGGGTACTCCAGCAAGAGGGCTCCGTTGCAGTAATACTTTAAATCGCTGGCTAACAAACCACAGGTAATAACATTGCAGGAAACCCATGTTTCTGCCGCATCCCTTTCCGGTTATCGGGCTGTCTCCGGGCAGCCCGGTGGTCGGGGAGTATGCACGTTAGTTGATAAGAAGCATACGCACTTGTCTCACGATCTGAAGCTGGCGAGTTGCACGGCCGAATATCTCATGTTGGAAGTTCTGCCGAACACGCGACAACGCAACCAGCGAAGAAACAGTGTGTTTATACTCAATATTTACAGTAATCCCAGGGACTCTCGACAGCAGTTCAAGACGATACTCAAGAAATCCGTCGACATGGCCGACACCCATCCCCTTGTCGTCGTCGGAAACTTCAATGCCCCGTACGGACTATGGGGCTACGTCTACGACACGAGCAAGGGCCGGGGTCTGTGGCAGAACGCCAACGAAATGCACCCCACGCTCATCACGGACAAGGCGTTCCCGACCCGAAACGGCAACTCAGTGACCAGGGACACCACCCCCGATCTGGCGTTCGTGAAGAACGTTGACGGAGCCGAGTGGAGTAACACCGCAATGGATTTTGGTAGCGACCATTACGTGCTCGAGACTCGCTTCGACGTCGCCCGAAGTAAAACCAGAGAGTTCACCGTCACAGATTGGGATCATTTTCGCAAGCACCGCGACAACGAAAGTGCACGCGCTCCCAGAGACCTGGAAGACTGGTGCGAGGGAATCAAGAGTGACGCGGAGAGGTCCACCAAGAAGATCGTCACCGACCTGGAGGTAGAGATGATGGATAGTAGGCTAGCCCATCTGATTGAGGCCAAGCAGGCGCAGCTCCTCCGATGGAAGGGACAAAGGTTCAACCGAAGACTGCGGAAAAAGATCTCGGAGCTCAACAAGGCCATCGAAGATCACTGTCGGACCCTGTGCAAGCAGCAATGGGACGAGGTCTGCGACTCGATCGACGGCCAGATGCGCAACGGCAAAGCCTGGGGCTTGCTCAAACATCTCCTCGATGAGGGCGGCACGAGATCCAATCAGAGACACACGCTCGCCAGAGTCCTGCACGAAGCTACCAGATCCTGTTCCAGGGACGAGCTGGTTGCCAAGCTCATGGAGAAGTATCTGCCCGTAAAGCACGGCGATGAGGAGGTCCAATTTCTCGAGTACCTCGGCCCGGCCCATCCGGAGCTGGACGAAGATGTCATCGTGGCGGAAGTCAGGCAAGCCATTTTTGCACTCAACAGCAAGTCGGCGCCGGGTCCCGACGGCATCACCAATAAAATGCTGCGGAATCTCGACGACCGTTCGATCGAATACCTCACTGAGAAGATCAACAAGACGTGGAGAAACTGCAGTGTCCCAGAAAAATGGAAGGCCGCCAACACCGTCCTGATCCCCAAACCAGGCAAGGCTCCGAATGTTGATAACCTCCGACCCATCTCTGTCACGTCTTCCGTCGGCAAAGTGGCGGAGCACGTCGTCCTCAACACACTAAGCAGATATCTCGAAGACAACAACGTTTATACCCACAACATGATTGGCTTCCGAGCCGGCCTGTTGACGCAGGATGCCATGAAGATGATCAAACATCAGATCATCGACCACAATACCAGGGACACCAGGGCCTTGCTCGAACTCGACCTCGAGAAGGCGTTTGACAACGCTCTCCATGCATACATCCTGGCTTCTGTGGCGGACCTCGAGCTGGACCCCAGACTGTATAACTACGTCCGTTCGTTCCTGACTGGAAGGAAAGCGAAGCTGCGATTTGGCGACTTCGTCTCCGACGAAGTGTTCCTGGGCCCACGGGGTACGCCGCAAGGCTCTGTCGTTTCGTCCACTCTCTTCAACATCTGCATGGTCGGACTCTCGAGGAAGCTGGCCCAAGTCGAAGGTATCAAACACACCATCTACGCCGATGACATCACGATCTGGTCCACTGGCGGTAGTGAAGGGCAAGTAGAAAGTGCCATGCAAGAGGCCGTAGACGTCACGGAACAGTACCTGCTACCCACCGGACTAAGGTGCTCCCCGACCGAATCCGAGCTCATGATTTACAGAGAAGAAAAAAGGGCAGACCCAAGGGCTGGAAGCTGGTCTCCGAAAGTGACATTCACCTGTTCACTCGGAGCGGCGACCCGATACCCAGGGTCGACACCATCAGAGTCCTGGGTATGTTCATCGAATCGCGTGGCGGCAACGGCACTGCGTTGCGCAAGATCATCGCAAAAACTGATAACGCTTTTCGCCTCGTTCGAAGGGTCACGAACAGACGTCGAGGCCTCAAGGAGGACAACCTGCTTCGACTCATCAACGCCTTTGTGCTGTGTCACTTCACCTACACGGTGGTCATGCACAACTGGCTCAGAGCAGAGCGGGACAAGCTGAATGTCCTTACAAGAAAAATCGTCAAGCGAGCACTCGGACTGCCCGTCAGAACGCACACCGAGGACCTCCTCCGGCTCGGCATACACAACACCATGGAGGAAATTGCCGAGGCTCAGGAACGGGCCCAGCTAACTCGGCTGTCCACCACACCTGCCGGTAGGCAGATTCTAGAGGAGATCGGACTCGTTCCCACCAAGAACTTGGCTAGCAACACCCAAATCCCCAGAGAAATAAGGGAGAAGCTCGTCGTCGCTCCGCTGACCCGCAATGTCCATCCTGTGCACAACGCACGTCGTCGCAAGGCAAGAGCGTAAAAGATACTACAGCAAATCGCCAAAGACAAGACTGAAGCAAGCTTCGTGGACGCCTCCGCGTACCGAGACGGCAAGGCTTTTGCGGTTTCCGTCGTGGACACGCTGGGCAAAGTCATCAACTGTGCCTCGATTCGGACGACGGACCCCGAGGTGGCCGAGCAAGTGGCCATTGCACTCGCCATGCAAGACGGTCGGAGAGACAACGTGTATAGCGATTCGAAAGCGGCCGTCAGGGCATTCCAGAAAGGCCGGGTTGCCCGGCAGGTAGTTGAAATTCTGAAAGGCTCCAAAAACAGTGACAGTTACACACACTCCATCTTTTGGTTCCCTGCCCACGTCGGGCCGATCGAAGGGGTCCCTCTGAACTTCAACGAGTCTGCCCACGAGGCTGCGCGTGGCTTTACCGACCACGCTGCCCTCGGATCGGGCGACTTTCCCCCCGGACACAGGGACGCTACTAGCACCCGCAACGAAATTACCAAATTCTTTTACTTAGAGAGAAGGGTCTTCCCGCCGCCTCAATCCAAGCTAAGCAGGCCGCAGGCGGTCGCGCTCAGACTCCTGCAAACTAACTCCTACCCAAATCCGGCGTATCTTAATAGCATATACCCGGAAATTTACCCGAATAGTCCTTGCGCAGCCTCTGGCGAGGCTGCTACTTTATCTCACATGCTCTGGGAGTGCGGTTCGATGGGCCCGAAGTTCACCAAGGAAGAGTGGGACGCGCTCCTACGAAGTCCCGTCTATGAGGAACAAATCCTGGCCGTCCAGCGCGCCCGCGATCGGGCCGGCAGGCTAGACCTGTCGGTCCTGTCGTGAGATTAGCCGGGTGCGCGATTAATTGCGTTTTGCTGGACAAAATAAACGTTTATTCACTCACTCACTCACTTACTCATCACGTGACCTCAGAGTCGCTCGACAAGACGTAGTCACAATGACACAAAGCCAGTTCAAGCCGATCGCTTTAACTAATGACGTCATTTGTGACATTCAACTTTGGTCACGTGACCCCGAGCTGTTGAGGTGCAAATAGACTCTCCCCCCTAAAAGACGGAGGCGCGCGCATGTAGGTTCCCTTCTGGATGGATGGATGGATGCTATGAGCGTCCCCTTTATAACGGGGCGGTGACAAGTGTGCCACCTGGCTCGACAAAAAAAGTTTTTTTTTGTTGGCCTAATGCCTCTACTTCGATAAAATCTATCTTACTACCGGAAAAAAAAACGTAAATTCCTAGCCCAGTTCTCTGCCCTTTACGGCAGACTGTCTTTATTTTTTTCCAAGATTTATTTTTGTCCTTTCTCTCTAATTTTCTGCCACCAATACTCTATCCGTCTCTTACTTATTTCAATCGCGGGTATGTTCAGCTTTCCATTGTTGTCTTTAAAGGGCCCCTCACCAGGTTTGACAATTTTGAGCTAACGAGCGCAATGCAAACGTACACCTGGGCGTTCACGATCACGTCTGCCAAAATTTGCAACGCTACGCGCCGCGGAAATGGGTCAAATTTCAAGGTGAACGCTGCTTGCCCTTCCTCTCGCGGGCGCACGCCCAGAGAATGAGGGGATGACGTACATAAGAAAATGGCCCTACGTAGATGTTAGTGCTGTGACGTCGCTCCTCCACGTAGACGACTGTGCTCTGACGTCGCCAACAGTAGCACGTGACACTGCGATAATTATTTGACACAACATGTGTAGCTTGTGTAATTTGTTGCTTGAATAGATTAATAAAACTTGAGAGAAATAATGAGACACACAAAGGGAATGTGTGCGTCTTTCTCATTTTTTTTTTTCGTGAATTGCAGCGAGATGCGAGGCTACTGTGCCTCCGTTTCCCATGCGTTCGTGTCCCCGCGGTTAGAGCCAACGGTTCTAGAAACGTTGGTTAGAGCCGTTAGAGCATCGAGCAGACGCCAGCCCTGGAAACAAAAGTAATGTTCTGGCGCGTTCGAGCACTCATTATGCTTATTTATTCTACCGCGTCCAAGTAAACGTTAAGGCGGCACTGGCTCATGATACCGCCGCTCGTGCCCGTACAAATGTCGCAACTTTCATGCCCGTCCCGCAGAAACAGGCAGTACACCACAGAGAACGCCGACACAACGCCCACGGCCGCTACATAAAAAAAAGGTAGCGGCCGTGCAACGCCGCTCGCGTGCTCGGGCTGGCTCGGGCACGTCATGCGCACGTGACCATGCATGCGCATGACGTGTTCATGCGTATGTGTCAAGTGAAAAGGGCAGGGAAGGAATTTGGCTTGCGAAGGCTACGCAGGGCCAGTGGCAAGGGTTTGAAACTCGCCTCCTCGCATCATTGTTTCGCACCGCTACAAATTATTGTTTTTCTCAGCTCGTAATGAATCGATTTGAAAAATTCTTGCGGCATACTGCTCTTCATTCGGCACACAACAACTTCCAGCGTCTAACTAAAATTTGCTATGTGGCCTGGTGAGGGGCCCTTTAAAACCCCAGGCTTCATGTAGGCTCGTGCCCAAACGTACACCTTGGTGGATATCTCCACATTCGATCAGATCATGCTCCGCTGTTTCCTTATCTTCCCCGCAGCATGTGCACTGTTCTTCTTGTTTACTGAATCTCGCTTTATAACTACGCGTTCTAAGGCAACCCGACCTCGCTTCAAATAGTAAAGCGCTTCCCCTTGAATTATCGTAAAATGCCTCCCTCCAAGCTTACTTCATTTTTGCCCTTTCGGTAGTTATTCGAAGCCGGTTTTTTCTCCATAGCTGCCGTCCAGTAAATCCTCTCCGCCTCTCTGACTTTTCGCTTAACGCTCTTTGTTGACATATTGCTTACACTACCAGCCGTATATCTACTAGTGAACCTCCTAGTTCTTTTTCTCCACTGTGTGTCCACACTCTTCCTATATAAATAACGGAACACCTTCTCTGCCCATCTACTCTCCTTCATATTTCTTAGCCTTTCTTCAGACCTTATTTTGCTCTGAGCTTCCCTCGCTTCAAAACCTGCCCATCCCATATTGCCCTTTAGAGACTCATTTGTCGTCTTCCCGTGAGCACCCAACGCGAGGCGTCCCACAGTCCTTTGATTTACATCCACTCCCGATTGCAGCTCTGCCCTCATGCACACCACTGAGTTCCCTAAAGTAAGCCCCTGAACCATTACATCTTTCCACAGACCTCGAAGCACCTCGTACCTTTTGTATCCCCACAACGCTCTGTTTCCTTTTGCTGCCGAGGCTTTTTCCTGCTCCTTTTTCCTGTTCCTTCTGCTCCTGACTGAGTGGCGCCTTCTGGTGGCTCGGATAGAACCACTTGCAAGATGGCAACCGTAAAACAGTGCGCAGAAGAAAGCGTACCGCCGGAGTCTGGTTCTCCCCGGTTTGGCTCGAAACCGGATATGACGTGAACTTAGGAAGGTACTCCCTGCCCCTAGACAGGTACTACTGTAGCTAGGGAACGATCAGACGATTCCTCGGCCTTGTCCCCAGCTTTTACCGTCAAGGCAGTGTCTAGCGTTACGACTAGACGTAACGATAGGAGCCGTTGCAGTTACGTCTGGACGTAAGAATAACGAGTCTTAAAGTTACGTCCAGCGTGACAATACAAATGCAGCCCGTTAAACCTACGGAGCACATTGGCTCTAGTGGCGCAGCGGTTAACGTGTCGTGCTCGAAACTGCGAGGACGTTGGTTCGAACCTCGCTGCTGTCTCGTTTTTTTTCCTTTTTTTTCAGCAGGGTATTGTTTGGTGTTGCATTAGTCTGTTACCAGACTGAGAAGTGCGAAGCGGAGCGTGGGTTACGTGCGCCCCAGTGACACGGGCACACCACGGACGCTGGCACGGACGGGCGCCTGCCCCGACGGGGCAGACGCGCGGGCTAAACAGCGCGTGGCCGCGACAGCGGCCAGTAACGCGTGACGGAGACCCTGCCAACCGGCCATTGAGCGTTAGCGAAATGGCCGCACCCGCGAAGGGGCCTTCACTGAGCAACAGGAAAATAATGTACTCACGTTTGTGGAAAACCACATCTGGACTAAAGTCCCTGGATATTTCCCTAGGGACTTTAATATGGATGTAACGATAGCGGTGACTACAGTTGCGTCTGGACGTAACCCTAGCCACAGTCTACTACAAAATTACGCAACGACGGCTTTTATCGCCAGTGACAGCTCGATCACAGTCAACCTGCGGCATTCCGACGCGGAGTGATCAAGAACGAACACAGCTGCGCATTTGTAGGTTTTCTTGCGGCATTGTAATCCTAGGCACGGCATGGAGACACGTCAATGACACTGCGCGATGGCACCTCCATAACTGCGGCGAGGTGAAAATGGCACTAGGGAGGAACTTCATCAAGCGCGTGACATACTAGGCACTCCGTGGCGACACGGAGAAAACTGGGGAAAATTCAAAACTTACTTAGGGAAAAAACAGCAGGCAGGTGTCATAGCATTAGGTCACGTGGCAGTGACGTCATCTATTGTTCGTGGTGGGAGCCGGACCGCGGCGATACGCATGTGCGTAGAACTGTGACCTTAAGGCAGACGCCAGTCTGTCCAGTGAGGAGGCCAACGAGAGGCTCTTACCGTACGATTCTTGACACTGAAAGTACGTAAAGAGGGACATCGCTAAGTCCTGTTTAAGGTAATCTGTATTTAAGTGCTGCGACCAGTGGCGTAGCCTGGGATTTTGTTCGGGGGGGGGGGGGGGGGGCTCACGTTGCAGCGCGACCTCCTCATTGAATTTTTCGAACGACTAAGTATATGAATAACATGTATTAGCAGTGACAGTTTGTATTAGATGCTGCAAATCAATTCTTGAATGCTGCGGACTGTCAAGAACGAGTAACAAATGCGTTTCTTCATAGAAATATTATGTTGGCATGCCCGCAAAATTCTTCCAGGAATAACTGTCTTCAATCTTTTCAAATTTAAAATTTTTTGTGTGTGTAAGAGGTACGGCAAATATCACGTAAACTTTCGAACTGCATCATTTTTTAACTGAAGAAACGCCTGATAACAAAAATATGAAGTTCACAAAGTAAGCAGGACGAAGCAGCCTGCAGCGTTTACTTTTGCGACTAGGTTTTCCTTGATGATTGCAGCGGAGATTTCTATAGTCTGGTTTTGTACATCTGGACTTAAATACGAGGCATTATTTGGGCAACTTTCCAAATGCTTTTTCAGATCTGTGTCGCCACAATCCGCTCGCATGCGAAGCAGTGCTCTTAAGTTGCCTGTATTTCTAGAGGAGACGGTGCTTGAATCCATGGGACCACTGTCTCTGTGGCCACGGAGAGCCAGACCTTGCCGCCCGCTAAAGAGAACTCTCTCAACAATAGGCTGTAACTTCCTTCAGTTCTCTCTTATTTGAATTTGCCTGCCATGGTCCAGTTGATGAACAACGCTGGACACACATCCTGAGAAGGTTTGAAGAAAATTATCGGCTACCAGCTGAGCGTCAGTGTGATATTTAGTGGCTTCATGTGCACCGAAGACATCGAGGGCGTGCTTCCACCTTTGAAATGGCTTGGATACGAGGGCCCCAGTGCGCGCATATTGGCCCTTGCCAACCTCACTTCTGCTTAAAAGGACACGCAGTCGTCAAAACGCACCCTCTTGAAGCGCTGAGTTGCTAAGCCATCGGTACCTGTCCAGCCAAGCCACCTGAAACCCTCGTTTCTGCTTCAAATCGTTCATAGACTTAAACATGTAGCCTGGCGGAGGAATCCAAGGAGAAGTTAGCAGTTGATATTTTCTCTGATCATCCGCTTTTGAGTCATCTGTGTAGAGCCCGATATCAAATTTGCATTTGCTAACATTTTGAGGGTCTGAAAAAGATAAATAATTAAAGTGTCACTATTTAGTACGTCCGACTACTGCGCCATTCTCAAATTATATACACTAAGTAAACCAGTACATGCGCCTCCGACGCGTCTCGCTCTGATGTCTCTGATGCCAGTGCCTTGCTTCAGTCGCAGAAGTGTTGTATCTTGAAGCAGTACCTGTGTAAAACGGGAGGAACATGAAATATAAGCTTGGGCTCCACTATGCAGCTATTCCCCTTGAAACGAGGCGGTTTCAAGTTTCGTGGCAAAAGCGTGTTGTCCACGGACGTGCAAGACACCAGGATTCTTCTTACTGCGATAGCAATTATATGGACAGTCTCGGCTGATTTTTGCCGTCGCCGCCGTCATGCACCGTATAGTCTATAATATATATATATATATATATATATATATATATAAGCCACAAAGAAAAATAATTCAGAAAAACTTTCCGACGCGCGGAATCGAACGGGCGATTTCCCGCTTTCCAGCGCGCGGCGTTAGACGGCTAGGCCACGGAGAGCACCGTCTTTCAGCCTGCTAACGGCGAGCTATTTATATACACCACTTACATCAGCATGCTTTCTTAGTTACCACATAGATGGCACGATGTGCGCGCGTTGCGCACTTTAAAGATCGTCGCCCCGCTCCTGCGAACGCCGTTGCTCTTCGCCCTACAGGGCGTGGTCGCCTTCGTACGCTTATCTCGAGGAAAGAAAGAGGCGGCCGCGGGGAGGGGGGGGGGGATGGAGCGGGCGGTTGTATGTCTTGTGCTTTCCGCGCGATGTCCGCGCTGAGGTCGCAGAACGTACGAAGGTCACTGCAGCGGCCGCGTTTGCTGCACGCTGCAGCGGCCGCGTTTGCGAAAGGAGCGCGCTGTTCAAACAGAAATAAATAACTGTGACAGTAAGCGCTCGTCCTGTGTGTACCTGTTCGTTCGTTTCGTGCGTCCTGCTTTATGTTTGAGCAGTGCACCTCAAGTGTCGAGCTGTGACGCATGATAGTTCGCGCTCGTCCTGTGTGCGTTCTTTTCGTGCGTCCTTTGGGCTCGAGCGACGCGCTGGCAATTTCAAGCTGCTTTCCGTTCTTCGCGTTACATTCCAACTTATTGCTATCGCATTCATTGCTTCGCCGTTGCGGCGAAACTGTGACTTTTTATTTTTTCGTTTTATCTCTCGTAACAACATGTATGACAGACTGGCGGTAGTGTAGTAGTGAGTAGTCCATGTTTTTCCTCCATAAGCGAGCGGCTTCATGAGTACTCGCAGCATAACGTGCTGGTCCATGGTTTGATCTTAATGAGCAGTTCTTTTTGAACCAACTGGCAAAAAGCGCCCGTGTTTTGTTCTCTTGAAGTGTCAAAACATGTAAATTCTGCAAGACTGGTGGTTATAAAGGCCCACCCAATACAAAGCGCACAGACATCCTAAATCGTCATCAGCTGCAAAAGCATCAACAGCGTGAGCAGCTGCGCAGCTTTGCGTGTTGCCTTACGGACGCGTAGTGCGCCTTTCGCTGAAGGAAGAATTACGGCGTGGTGGGCACCACCCAACTGCACTTGCAGTAGGAATTCTAGGATAGTTTGAAACGGCTAACGTTACGCACACAGACGTTCGTTTCCTTGCAGCATGGTTGATGGCACCGAACGAGAACTAACAATTGAGAAGGCGATGCGCACGGGGAGCGATTACTCTGTCGCGTTCTACTCTTGAAGGCAAAGCTATAGCGTCCTCCAAGTTTTTATCGCAGTTCTTCCTCACCACTACCACAAGACGAAGAAACATGATAACACACGAAGGTTCTCAGCTAGCCTGGTAATAAGTTTTTCATAAATACAGCAAGCAGCCGTGCAGCACACGCAGGCTAGCTCAACAGGCAGCTTTGCCTCATCAGAATGAAGCGCGCATTTGAGAGAGGATTGAGTAAATTACCGAGAGTGGATTCTTCATCCCCTCGAACGAGCCCAACTTGCGAGACGTCCTCTTTTCCAGCATCAAGTTAGGGCTCTTCCGATGTCCTACGCAAGAAATAGTAGCGTTGGTGAATGACAGTAAACTTGCACGAGTATTTTCTGGGATGACCGTATCAGTGAAGCACAGTACCAGTTGAATAATATTTCTTGCCATTTATTTCTAATACCTGCAGCGCCCAAAGGTATTATTGCAAAAGGGCAATACACAGGGTTACCCGTGCTCGTAGAAATAGAAAACTGGGCAAAGAAATTTCACTCAACAGAAAGAGAAAAAAAAAGTTCACGCCGTAATACATTCAACAGTAATGTTCTTAAAAATGCTTCGGCAAGACAATCCGCAATCTGCTGCGGTAGCTGATTCTACTGGGTTATCGTGTGTGGGGAAAACGAGTTCGGAAAGACGTTCGTTCCACAAATAATTTCCCTTAATTTTAAAGATGGTCACTTATATGAGATATGAAATGAGGCGTTAAAGGTAAGTTTCCTTACTTCCTTATTAATTTTACCCATGCTGGGAAAAAGATTTGAAACGCCTTTCTAACCTCATGTTCTTTCTGCGTGTGCTTAAAAGGGCCCTGCCGCAACTTTTCAGCGTGGTCAGAACACGCGAGCGAGACGCTATAGCTTCTCCGTTTCCTTCCCAGGCCCGCTGGAAACCCAGCACGCGGCCTGGAACTTACGAATATTTCTCAGTCAGCTACAATTCGTCCCCTATTCTATCGACAAATGATGCCATAAACCGAAATGATTGCACCATGAATCCGTAATACACTCGGAGGCCGGTGGCTGATGCGTAGGCTGCACAGTTACTGCGACCGCCTCCATGTGTGCGCGCGCGCGCGCTCGCGATCACACTGAAAGTAAGTCGCACGTTCACAGAAAAAGAGAAAAATTGCCCAGGGCCATGATGCGCGCTGCTAATAAGCACGCACCGTCTAGCCCCTTTGTTTTCGTTCCCTTCGAGTTTTTGTTAATTATGCCTTTCGGTGTTACTTTAGCTGCGGCTAAGTATTCTCGCGTCGACTCAGGGTCAATGTGCGCCGACGACACGAGCCTGACTATAATAGTATCTTTATGACACATCTGTATTTTCTATAAAGACGTCTTCCATAAGCGCTCATGCGTCAAAATCGAAGAGGCTCACGTGCTCTAAGGAATAGGGGTTATAGTACAAAAATATAATGTGCTTACCTTTGCTGGCTTTGGTGGCATGGCTTGGACGCTTTGGCGCAGGTGAAAAAAATGACGATATTCTTTTCTGCGACATGATCGCACAACTGAAGCGCCAAATCGCTTCGCGTCGGTGCAATTGACTGCGTGCTTTTGTCCCGTTATAATCCCTCCATCATTAGTGAGCAGGGTACGCCCCGAAACGCACTAACAAAACGTTCGATTTTCACTTTTGTTTAAGCACACTCCAAGGCAAAGTTACCAAAGGTAGAGTAGAGCCCAATAAGCGCGCACGATGAACGGCTAGACCGTTGAAGAAGCAACGACAAAGGGATGCGTGCCGTGTGCTAACAAGTTAGCCTGCGCGAGCAGCAACGACGGCAAGAGGTGCAGGCCGTGTGCAGAAATGTGTTCCGTGCGCAAACCGTTGTCAAGAGAATCAAAGGGAACTAACTATCCTCCTCGCAGTTAAGTCAGTCTTCCCGTTTGTACCGGAGAAAAAGAGAAAACTCCAACCAGAAATTTATTTTAGGATACCCGACGTTTCGAAGTCTGACCGGCTTCTTCTTCAGGGGTGAGACGGCCCGAGACGCACGGCGCTTACGCCTTCTTACTGACACTTGTAGCAAGCCTTGACAGTAGAGGGAGGGGAGCATTTCTTAGTCGCACCTGTGGCGTCGGCGGCGCCGTCCACACCCCCACTGCGCATGCTCGGCTCGTCTCGTGCCGGCATCAAGCCTCTCCTCTCCCTCCTCCTCTCCCTGGAACGCGGGCGGTGTGTATATATGGCCTCGAGGGCCACCACCATAGAGTTTCCTACAATACTTACTAGAGGGAACTCTGGCGCTAGTGTCTATGGGAGCTGCAACGCATGACGCTTCAGCCAGCATGGGAATGATGGGTAGTACACAAATTTGTCTAAACTTCGTTCTTTCGGCTCCGTTTGGCTCCGCGTCGGCTGCATCCGCTTTGTCGAAAAACGAAGTTCAGCAAAACTGAGCAGTTCCACTTCACCACTTTAACTTTTTTAGGCTCACCAAATCAAACCTGGTCATTAAGTTCACAACGGTCTATTCTTTTATCCGAAACGAACGCCGAAACACAGCAATAAACAAAGCCACAAGTACGTTTGAAGCCGCAAGCACGAAGACTAAGCAAATTTGTGTACGACCCATCATTCCCATGGTAGCTGAACGATCGCAGCGCCAGAGTCCCCTCTAGTTAATTTTAGGAAACTCTATGGCCACCACAGGAGAGACCGGCGCTGCTATCGCGATGACGTGGTAAACGCCATCACGTGACTCTCCTTTGCCGCCGGAAGCTTTGCCAACGCTGCTCGCTGCATCTCATGCCCGAGGTTGAAGCTTTGTTTTTAGGGGCGAAGCTCCTTAAGGCGGCACCCGTTCGTCCCTCGTAGTCGTCGTCGTCGTAGTAGTAGCAGTAGTAGCCGTCGTAGTCCGTAACAAGTCTTACGCTTTGACCTCCAAGGTGGTGCCGGTGGGAGATTTTTCCTGTGCGTTGTTGAACAATAAAAAAATCACAGCATATCCACGGAGTGAATGATGATGAGTGGGCGAAGCTGCGGAGGTTCATCGGTAAACCGTGAATCTTCCGTGAATTCTGCCCAGTACATCATCACCGACGTGAGATCGGGCGCGTTTATACTAAAGGTTCGATGAGTTATGACGACTTGCAGCGCACTTTAATTTTACATGTACGCTGTGAATTTTCATTGTTTAGAAAACCATTGCTTAGAAAACATCTGGCGTCTTTCGTTAAGCAGCTGGCGTCTTTTCGTTTTGCTTTAGAAACATCTGGCATTCTTTCGTTTTGCTTTTACAAAACATCTGGCGTCTTTTGTTGGTTTATTTCATCAATCAACGGCGTTTTGAACAAAATTTTTATTGTTTAATCACGCACAGGAGAAATCTCACCAGGCACTACCTTGGAGGTAAAGAATGGCTGCTAATGGGAATGAGAGACAGAAGAAGTCGGCTTTTAGCTAACGCTGCGAATTTTTTATTGTTCAACAACGTACAGGAAAAATCTCCCACCGGCACCACCTTGCAGGTCAAAGCGTAAGACTGGTTACATACTACGCTACGAGGGACGAACGGGTGCCGCTATAAGGAGCTTCGCCCCTAAAAATTCGCAGCGTGCGCGTTAACTAAAAGCCGAATTCTTCTGTCTCTCATTCCCCATTAGCAGCCATTGGCATGTTCCAGTAGGAAACGTTAGTAGAAGTAGAAGTGTAAGTGTTAGCTAAAAGCCGACTTCTTCTGTCTCTCATTCCCATTAGCAGCCATTGTTTACCTCCAAGGTAGTGCCTGGTGAGATTTCTCCTGTGCGTGATTAAATAAAAAGTTTGTTCAAAACGCCATTGATTGATGAAATAAACCAACGAAAGACGCCAGATGTTTTGTAAAAGCAGAACGAAAGAACGCCAGATGTTTCTAAAGCAAAACGAAAAGACGCCAGCTGCTTAACGAAAGACGCCAGATTTTTCTAAAGCAATGGTTTTCTAAACAATGAAAATTCACAGCGTACATGTAAAATTAAAGTGAGCTGCAAGTCGTCATAACTCATCGAACCTTTAGTATAAACGCGCCCGATCTCACGTCGGTGATGATGTACTGGGCAGAATTCACGGAAGATTCACGGTTTACCGATGAACCTCCGCAGCTTCGCCCACTCATCATCATTCACTCCGTGGATATGCTGTGATTTTTTTCTTCAGCATGGTCTATTGCTCTGTGCCGCAGTGCCGAACGTATTCGACCGAGCCCGGTGTTTCCACGCATATCCCAAAACCAAGAAGTAGCGAGATGCGTAGTTGATAAAGATTATAATGGGGAAGCAACCCAGCATGCATTATCGTGTGTGTAGCAAGCACTTTCGCGAAGAAGATTTTGTGTACTGCGTTGGGGCTAAAATGTTCGGTAAGTACTACGTGAGACTTTCCGTGACTGTACACATAGGGATTTGCGACGTTTATTCACGCCAGGCTGGAAAAGACGGTGCCTGGTTCCCGAAGCAGTGCCGTCGCAAAACCTTCCTGTCCGTCCCTTGGATGCTTGGACCGTCCAAAACACACCGAGCGTCGCCGGAAGGCGGCGACGCTCGGCACAAGGGCGGCGATAGTGACTCTGTCTCGATGTTGTTCTTTTACGCTGCATATTCGGACGTGGTCGGTCTCATAGGCTGCCTCTCCTTCTGTTAGCAGCCGCGATGTGCTGAACTGCTGCTGGTCAACGAACTGGTTGATGCCAGAGACCGGCAGAGTCGCTGAAAACGAGATACGGTAATTGCAATTAGTAGTCGAACAAGCGATTCACACGTGCTGACATGATATCACATCAGTCAATGTACCCCTCGCAGAGCACACGAAGCGGAAGCGTGGATAAATGAGACAAAAATATATGCGGTTGAACTTACACTTATTAAAATATATCTGTTATAAACCATCGTCCGGCAACAGTTCTGGCTAAAGGGGCAAGCCGCACTCACTACGAGCGTTGTGGACATTGCTCTACTGTTATTGCGGCAAAATAACTTATGGCTACCTTTACGAAAGACCTCGCGAACGCAATAACCAATGTCGAAGCATCGTTTGCACTCGGCCATTTGATTACGCGCTGAAAACTAGGGCAAGGCGTTGCCGTGAATTGTGCGCGGCAGTACGCGCCGATCGAAACGGTACCTCTCGGCCGCGCAACTTCCACGCAAAAGCAAGAGATAAGTGCGCGATGTCGCCCTCGCTTCAGTAAACATAAATGTACACGAGATGAGAGGACGCTTTGAGTTACAGATTATTAGGTAAATTACATAACTCACCTTTTACAAGACTGGCCTCTTCACGTTCGGTGTCCATGGCTCCGCGCGCACTCGCTCCGTCGAGAGTGCACGACGCGACGATGACAGCGCGTTGGCTCTCGAAAAACCTTTGCTGACAAACACACTGATTGCTTCATAGCTAATACAAGTGCATTCAACGCTTGCAAAACGATAAAAACCGCGGCTGAACACTGGCGACGTCGAACACTCCGCGCACTCGGTACCACGTGATGCCGTTTTATGCGCCACAGAGAGATTCCGGCAGACGGCGCCACGGTATGTCCTTGCCGCCATAGCGCGCGTTCGGAATTCAGTCAAGGGCGTCTTTACTTGGCTTTCGCTTGACTTGACGCTTTGCTTGACTCGAGTAGATGCGATGGAAGCAACAGTACCTTCAATCAGCGTGCCACCACTCGTTGAAGGCAACGTTACCCCACCCTTACCGTCGTCGGCGTCAACAACAGCAAGCAACGCAGAAGACAAGGCTGCGAAGAGACGCGCATACGTCGCTGAACGCAAGCGTTTGAAGCGAGCTGCGGACCCGGAACTTCGTGCACGCTGGAGCCGTTCAAGTCGTACTTAGTGTGCGCATCGTGTAACAAACAGTTAAGCATTCCCAAACCAAACCCAATTACGCAACATTCACGCGATACCCCCGCCACTCTGCGACGCATTTACTCGAGTTCCCCCCGTGGGATGATGCGGGCGACTTTTTTTTGTGCTGCCACATTCTTTCTCGGAAGTTCTTTGTTTCCCCAATGTACGAGGCGGGGCAGTCGGAGCACGCGATCCTGTACACGACACCCTGCGCATTTTCCGCAGGAGCGCGGTTTTGGGGTCGAGGGAAGAAGCTGCCGATAGTGGTGGACGGCTTGTGGGCTACGTCGACCCCTGCCTTTCTCATTTGGATCATGGGGAACAGATTTGGTTAATGGGGAACAAAACCCTCTAGATCTGCCGGCATTTGTTGGAAGAGTGCACCGCTCGGGCACCTTGCGCCTTTGCATCGAATGCGGAACACGGGGCCGCACTGCTCGGTAGCACTCGCGCTTGTCAAGCGGGCCTGGTAAAGCTGGATGGGTTGAGAACTTTCTGTGTTCGCCTGTGCGCAGGTATGCAATGTCTTCCTTGTCGCAAAGGTTATTTACGTGAGTCAGGTACTAAACTGCTCGTGAGATAAAGATCAGGCTGCGCATAAAGTATTCGGCACTTTCGTGTGGGGTATCAATGGGAACCAACGTGCAGGGATAATTTGTTTCTCCCTTCATATCTGCTGGGATAATGCATTTGTACACTAACTTATGCCTCGGTTTCTTCTTTGCAAATTGGCAGATTGTTCACACTTTTACACCACGCCTACCCTTGGCTCTGGCTAACTAAAGGTGGACCTACACTCTAAGAAAAAAAAGTCAAAAGAGGGTCATGGAACCGTGACTCTCTTCGGGCGTCCATGTGACCCCTTTTGGAAGGTACAGGCAGAGAAAAAGAGTTAGCATTTCGGAAGGAGTCACTGAACGCTCCTGAAGCGCATTTCGATTGACTTTCGTCATGAAAGAGCCGCCGTATACGCCATACATATCGCGCGCTTGCCCTTTGGCGCCGTTGTCCCGTTGTGGCGCCTTGCTCGCCGACGGAGACGGGGTTGGCGCCGGGGTGGCGCGCCGCTTCTGCTTTCTCTCTCAGTAGTCTCAGTCGTGGTTGCGCGGGTTGCGTGTCTTGAAATTTCATGTTCATGCGCGTCTTCGGTAGTGTTGACGCCGGCTCCGTGCACGAAGTGACGCTTGGAGGGCGGAATATTCATGGAGCCGCGGATACGGACAACGGCCGCCAGTTAACGGTGAGTGTACTGCTTTCGTAGGTACTAATTATACAACTTTAGCTGGGCGTCTGCAGCAGCTCTGCGGAAGTTATCTGCCAGCCATTTCCAACAGCAGCCTGTGTCTGCGGGGCTGTTGCGGATGCCCAACTAAAGCTGTCAGTTAACGAGTTGCCACCGTTATGCGCGTTGCTGTACAAGTTCCCATAAAGTGAGCGATGCAAACAATTATCAAGGGTCATTTCTGGCTGATCCCACGTTGTGTCTGCACTACTGAAGGTGCAAGATGTCGTTTTGAGATGCACTTTAGTCTACTTCATAATAACATTTCCATCGACCTTGAGTGTGCTGCGTGCTTCCGTGCGCGTGGGCACGTGAAAAAAAAAAAAGCCTGTGTACAGAACGCTCAGACGCACTATATATAATGGTTTTTGTTGGCTTAAAGACGGTAGTTTGAGGTGCAGATATAGTACGGTGGCTTCCAGAACGTACGCGGTAGTCATTCAAGTTGGACACGCCTCGCCACGGTAAGGCGAAAATGCTAGACTTTCGACGGCGCCCGTTGTTGCGGCCGCCGCCGTGCACGTTTTCCCTTCGTTACTGTTTGCTGTTTTCGTGGTTTGCCAACATCTGCGATGACGCTATAACAGAATCAAGTGAGTGTACGTGATTGTGGGAGTTATGTGTGCTAATTCTAGCATATGACATGTCTGATCTCGACGTAGACGGCGTCCGCACGCGCTGGGTGTCGTTCGGGCCCTCGTACTCGCATGTGTTTATCTGAGTATGGGTTACGTTTGTAAAACATGCGGTCAGTAACCACTCACGGCGTGCCCCTGACTGCCTGAGGATGTGCTTGGGTGTCGGGGTGAGCCGGAGCAAAACCGTGTTTATTCTGAAACCAAATTTTGAAGCGATTTCTCAGAAAAGAAGTGCTTTCATTCGTATATAGCCAGTGCCTATTGCGAGACGAGGTGCCCGCTGCCTTTTACGTGAAAATTTGTTTTCGTTGCGAAATTTGAACTAAACACTCGTGGCAGATGTGTATACAATAACGGTGTGTTGAACAAATGGTGGTTTTAAATACAAATAATGTGTGTGTTTTGGTTATTTCCAGAATCCCGGATCACTTCTCCCGCCTCCTCACTCCAGGTGACAGGTATACACTCGGGGAAACGAAGGTGCCACTCTGGTCTGGCGTCTCACCGCTCGTGATGGGAAAATCAACAGCGGCGTTCGCCCTGTCAACGAGGCAGTCGGTCCTACATTTCTTTTGGTTGGACAAGACGACGTAGGAAAAGAGGTGAGTGGCACCCACGCAAAGGAGCCTAAACCAATTTCGTTTGTTGTTTAAAAGAGGCTCACATCATCTTGTGCTGCAAGTTTGTCGCCAAGTGACGTGTTACAAAAGGTACTATTTGCAAGTTGTTTTACACGATAACGGCAAAAAACTTGGTTCCTTACCATGCGTGTTTGCATTTGTTGTTTTGTTGTGAGCCTTCATTGTGTCTATGTGAACCACTTATTTTGTAGGTTTCGCAAACCTTTACTGCAATTTCATATTCTCATCATAATATCACGTTCTGCTTTTCAGATACCGTTTTTCATGGTGCTCACGCTGAACAGGAGCGACAACCTAGCAAGCCACAAGTCTGATGCCTCCAGCCGTCACCACTTTTTTATTTATTCTTAATCATAAGGAATAAAAATTGAAACATGATACCCATTTCTGCAGTTTATTTTGCACTATATGACACTATGCACATCAGTCACACATTTTAGTTGGCTATACTCATAGAAGCATGTAAATGAGCAATACCCAAAATTCTTAATTGGAAATCAAAGACCATCTTTTCGCGCTTTCTATATACTTTGCTGGAAAAATATGTGTTGTTTTGACGAGTTTTATTAAAATAATGCTAAAACTGAACAATTCTTTTTTGCAGTCGCTTGCAGAACGGCAAGTATTATTGGACTTGCTTAAAATTAATACTCCACTATTTTCAACAGTAGTCGCGCAAAAATTGAGCAAGGGTCAAATGAGTAGCTTAAAATACTTGTGGAGTCGCTTGACGCTTCGGTGTGGGTCCCTTGACCCCCGTAGGAGTGTTACCGGCAAGAGTCGTCCGACTCCCTATAAGTGGTAACGTGATCCTTCGGATGAGAGTCTTTCCACTCTTCCTAGACGGTCAGGGGACTCTCCTAGAGCAAGCCGACCCTGACCCACCAAGAGAGTCACCGTGACTATTTAAAGAGAGTCCTATACGTGGCAAGTCGGGACTCTCCGAAAAGAGTCACGCATACTCTTTTTTTTCTTAGAGTGTAGAGAATGCGTTGTGTCCATCGACTTCGAAAAAAACATGCATACTCAGGCCTACATGACTAATTTGAGCATGATATTACAGTAGTAGCAATTAAGGGTGTAGCAAAATACGTTCCTCCCCAATGCCCTCTTTACTTCATTGGTAAATTCGAGGCTCTGACTCACTAATGGTTGAAGTTTGAAAAACAGCGCGTAGACGAAAACGTTCTCTATTTTTGGAAAAAGACATAATTCCATTCCCATTCCATTCCGTGCAAAAGTCACTTAATTCCATTCCCATTCCATTCCTCCAAGAATTGTCCCCATTCCATTCCGGGGTCGCGAAAATGTGGAATGATTCCAGAGTCATTCCAATTCCGGAGTGGCAATTCCGGAACACTGATCTGGCGACATCAGCTTTATGGGGCGTTCATTCTTTACTCGATAAAACTATAGATGCCTTTCCTACGTTGAGTGGGATAGGTTTCAAACAGGAGAAAGTGCCTCAGACAGGCTGGCCGACTTTTCGATAGGGGGACCTATCTTTGTCAAAGGCGCCTTGTCATCCTTGGCTTGTTAGTTTTAAAGGGTTAGTGTAAGGCGCCTCTGAAAAAGATAGGTCCCCCTGTCGAAACGTCGGCCAGCCTGTCTGAGGCACTTTCTCCTGTTTGAAACCTATCCCACTCAGTGTATCCATCTGTCGGCTCCCTTCTTGATCTTGGTTTCCTACGTTGAGGAATTACAGGAATTGAATTGAACTTCCCGGCCATTCCTGTAGTGGGAATGGGCTAAGTTTCTTTATTCCGAGGAATTAAAAGGAATGGAATTGCGGCAAGTTCTAATTCCGCGGAATAGAAATGGAATGGAATGGAGGCGACATTCCGCAACACTGAAAGGGATACTTGTAGCCGAGCGACTACTTTGTGCAAAACTTGGAAGTGGCCACATTTGAAGTTACGCTTAGCTCATCTCGACGCAAGTGATAGAAGAGGCGAACACACGTGGTGAGAAACGATCGCACACGTTGTCGATCGCACAACCGGTGTCAGAGATGTCGTCAGGGGCCTTTGGGGCAACCATTGTGAGAGCACTGTGCCCTTTCTGACACGTCTCGGTTGAGATGTGTGAACGGTTTAGAACTCTATACTTATTTTGATATGGATTACCGGATGAGGTATTATTGTCTGTATGAAAAGGCGGAAGTAAACGTTTATTAAAGTGGTGAGGAGAATTAATGTTGGTCAACTATCGCACGTGGAAATACGTCAACATGTCTATCGTCTCCTTTAGATAAGCCTTTATGTAGCAGCCGAGTATTATGACCTTTGGCACGTTTGCAATTGATGGCTCGCGAATTTGGACGAATAAATATTCAGCAGTTTCCGAGGAAACAAATCATCTGCATCCAGAAGGGGGAGCGATGGCGTCCCTCCTTGGCGCGAATGTTTAAATATATTTAAGATTTCCGCAACAGTTCTTGTCTGTCATCTCAAACTTACAGCGCGCCCTTAAATGCGCCTTGTTTTATACACTCCTTACAGGAATTTTGGTTATGCGCTGGAAGGCACCATGTGTTTTACTACAATAATATTTGATATCGTTTTTTTTTTTCAGCTGTTCAGTTCGCACTCAACCGGGAGGCGGGCTTCACTGGGAACACCTCGCCCGCAAGTGCCGGGTCCAATTGCATGACGTGGCCGCGCATTTCTAGCAATCCGGATTGGATGATTATTACGTGCCATGACGTTTAAAAACAGTGCGTAGGGCACTTGTGCATGTCGCTCAGGCAGTCAAACCCCTGAATAGTTGACCTTATAGAACGCCGCGGTGGTCTAGTGCTTATGGTGCTTGACTGCTGGCCCCATAGGCGTGCGCACGCCCCCCCCCCCCCCCCCCCCCCTTAGTCACCTATGAGGAGGGGGGACGCAAAATCTGCCTCGTACATTGACTTAGCAGGGGTGATGAACCTTCTTTCCCTTGATGGGAACCCTGCGCACGCCTATGCTGGCCCGAAGGTCGCGGAATAGAATTCCGGCCGCGGCTGCCGCGTTTCGATGGAGGCCACATGCTAGAGGCCCGTGTTCTTAGATTTAGGTTAAAGAACCACATGTAGGTGGTGGAAATTTCCGGAGCCCTCCTCTACGGTGACTTACAACCACATTGTGCTTGTGGGACGTAAAAGCCCAACAATTATTTATATTTTCTGAAACTGTGTGTTAAGATCAATCCGAAATCGGACACAGTTTCGATCGACATTTGGCGTAAACTGGTACTTGCATCAGTTCTCAGGGCGGACGTTTATTAAACGAACAGCAGGCGAGTGTTCTTTGATCGCCCGAGGTGGGAGGCTTTCTCAGTGCAGAAAGTCATTGACTTCCGCGCTTGGTGCACCAGACTTGGCTAATCCTCCAAGCTTTGTGCCGTGAACAGCGCTTCACGCATTATTTAGCAGAAGCGCGCAAACCGCGGGACAGGGTAGTTGACGCTGTTCTGCTATAATGTTTGATGAACCACATAGCCCACCTAGAAACCCTTGCGCCTTCCACGTGTTTTCGGTGGCTTGAGATTTCATCTTGGTTGTTTTTATTGCGGTGTGGGCATTCCAACACTATGTGATGCCAAGGCGCTAACATGTTTGACCGCAGGACCACAAGGACCGCGAGTGGAAGTTCGCCCGTTCCAAGCTGTGGATGGGCTATTTCGACGAAGGCTCGACGCTGCCTCCCCCCTTCAACCTCATCATCAGCCCAAAGTCCGTGTGGTACTTCGTGCGCGCACTGCTGAGGCTCGGCCGCTTCCTCGGCAAGAGGGCCTTCGCCGCCACGCCACGATTGCAGCACTCGGCCGTCAAGGTGACAGTGCCACAGGCCAACAGTTCTTATTGGCTTCGAGTCGCGCCCTACGCGGTGCCATCAAATTACAAGTCCCCTAAGACGTCGACTCGAAAGCCATCTTCTCAGTCGACTGCAGTGGACGATCCACGTGAGGCCTTAATAGGCTGAAACTAGATCGAATCGAAGGGACACCAGGTGGCGGCACGAGCAGCGAGTAACGCCCTTGTTCCTAAAGCAGCCACTTCCGGTCGACCGCCGACTTGCTTTTTGTGCGATCTAAATTAAAAATAAATAATTAAAAATGGGTACTGTATGAAATTAATGGTTCTACTTAACGCTAATGATACGTATGACATCAGAGCATAGGTTGAGTTACAAATTGAGTTGCATAAGTGACAAGAATGATTAGAAAATAATATGAAATTACTAATTACCGCAAGTTATTCGCCGTAAAAGATTTATTTGCCACAGAAACTGGGCAAACCCCACTACCAACCACTGGTTCACTAAAAATGAACAAGTTGTCCGCAAGCGGCAGAAACGTATGTGCCACAGAAATTGCGCAAATCCCACTACCCATTGCTGGTTCACAGAAAAGGAAAAATAGAACACATGGGTGGCAAACACGAACGTGTGCACCACACAAGTTGAGTTCACGTTGCTCGTCGCGTTTCGCTAAGGAAGTGGAGGACGAAGTCACTGACCAGAGTTAATCAAATTGTTCTGATCAGGTTTAATACGGCTGTCTGGAATACGAGCTCAATAGCATAATTTTCAAGTCTTAATTTGATGTATTATTATTATTACTTTTACTTTTTTAACCATTTACATTCTTCGAATAAGATTTTAAGCTTCAACTACATATATCTTCTTGGCCCATCCCCCAGAATGGGTACGTGCCACAGAACAGAAGGCAAAACAAAACAAAACAAGAGTTAATAACGCAAGGTTAACACAAGGTGCGAGTGCCAGTATACTAGACACAATTTTCAGGGTCGCCTCCAGTTTTCTTTTTGATTGCGAGCAGGCTGACATTGCCTTTTTCTTGTTGCGCACACAGATTCGGCTTGCATGCGAAATCGCCTAAACGCCTTGGCATTTCTCCTTCCAGCCCGAGTCGCACGATCCTGTCTGCCTAGGAAAGGACAAAACCAACCGGGTACGTATTCGTGGCTTCCAATGAAACGCCTTTCGTTTATGCGCTGCCTTCAGCAAATGTGTTTACTATTCAGCCGCACTGTTAGGCTCCACCTTGAGGTAAACAGCATAGTTTGTGTGAATGTGCACGCTCGTAAATACGCCCTATAAGTAATGCACAATCCGCGCAGCAGCCACACGTCACGGAAACTTGGCTATTCCCTATGGACAGAAATACGTCTGATGGGCCCCCGTGGCAGCTGTTCCGGCCTTGCCTTTAAAAGCGCTCATGTGTATAGCATCAAATAAACACGATCACATTAGGCACTGAAGGAAACACTCCTTCCAATGTTGGTCGTCTTGTGCATGTTAAGCTTGCACCAATGAAGGCACGTTTGCGTTTCTCATTTATTTTTACCTTATCAGAGACAAGTAAGTTTCCGTGATTGGTGCTGAAAACAGCATGCTGTCAAGATAGGATCCAGCAGTGATGCCCCTTATTTCGTTTCCGGCAGAAACCAGGAGCAAGGCACAACTCGGTTATCCTGCAATTCAATGGCCAATCGAGCAATGTTCAATACCAGGTAAGCCATTTTAGCTTTCTATATATGTCTCACTGATGCGTCCGTGACCGCCGAAAACGCACTTGAGGGAACATGGAACTAGCTGCGCATCTGCACACGCAGCATGGCATACGGATCGTATAACACTACACAGTTTACCGTTCGCAGTGTACCGATGAGAACACCCGCCACGGTGTCTAGTGGCTCGACTGCTGACCCGCAGTTCAGGGGATCGAATTTTCGGATGGAGGCGAAAATGCTTGAGACCCGTGTGCTTGGATTTAGTTGCACGTTAAAGAACCCCAGGTGGTCGAAATTTGCGAAGCCCTCCACTAAGGCGTCCCTCATAATCATATATCGTGGTATTGGGGCATTAAATCCCAACAATTATATCACCGATAACAAAAAAATTACACCATCTCCCACTCAAGGGAACCATGGGGGGATGCGAAGCAGCATTGGGGGCGCACACCAAGTTTCCGTTACGTTCACTCGGCGTTTCCGTTAGTGTGTGAGGTTTGCATTTAGTGTTTGTGTTATCATTACGTTGTGTTTGTGCGTTGCTTTCCGTTAGCGCCGATGAACGAGTGGCGACGACGTTGACGTCAGGCCCGTAGCCAGGAATATTTTTTTTTTGGGGGGGGGGATCCATGACTATTCGAGAAAACCAGCTATTTTTATTATTTATTTTTGGTAAAGACACCTACTTCACGAAAACTTCGGGGGAGGGGGCCCTAGCCCTCCCCCCCCCTACTGGGCGTAATTTTGTTGGCACTGACTACGGTGACGGGGCCCGTCAGTGCAGTACCGTCGTAAAAAGTGACGGGGCCCGTCACCGTAGTGTAAATTGTAATAGTGACGGGGCCCGTCATAATAGCGACGTACTTATAGTAACGGGCCCCTTCATCGTAAACGGGTGACTACGGTGACGGGGCCCGTCAGCGCAGTTCCATCGTAAAAGTGACGGGGCCCCATTTACCGTAGATTTTTGGTCGTTTTAGACGCCCTCGTCGTGTGGCGTTCGTGGCGTAGTAGTTACTTGTGTGAGGCAATAAAGAAAAAAAAAAGCGTTCATGGTGCAGTTGGTTGGCGCGCTATCCATGGAGTGTTAGGGCTGCAGGTCGTCAGTTCGATTCCTCCCGTTTTTTCTTCCTTTTGTTTCAGGTTATGCGTCAACATCAACGTTACTGCTCTGACGGAGTCGTAACTTTTTCGTTCATTCTGCGGCGGTTAGGCAGCCCTAGCGTTCGGATGATGCGTTGTTCCTAGGCTTGTGCGAATATTCGAGCACTTCGAATATTCGAACGAATATTACAGTATTCGAATTCGCTTGGAAACAAATTTAAATTCTAGGAAATTTCGAAGTATTCGAAATGAACGAATAGACATAGATAAACCGCATGTAATCCCTTGTAAAGATGGTTCACTGCAGTAGAGGTGTGCTATACCGTGAAAACACCTTTCCAGGAGAAATCCGCACTGCCGCGAAGCCCCACTTCAAGGTTAAATGAGCATGTAGTAAAGCCTTGTTAATTCAGAGTCAGTGGGACTGTGACAAATTGAATTAAGTGGGTTTCGAAATTAACCAAACATACAAAAAGCGGGATGCAATGAACTTTGAATTACTGGAAGTAATGAGAGGTGGTCGTTTGCTGTGCCTCCTAGTTTGCGGCTACAAGGGTTTTTTTCCAGCAATACTTGGTCCGAATTTTGCCGCTAAACGGGGAAACGGCGGGGCCTCGCTGAGGCCAGTGCAATAAAAAAAAAAAGAACGAGGGGAAAAAAAACGGTCTCGTGGTCACTGAAATGCGCGCCTGCGGAAAAGAAGGACGTGCTTCGCTGCAACACAGTGGTGACACACGGGCAGCATGTCACCTAGCTCCTCGTAGCGTCAGTGCGTCATGATGCGGCCATTCGCGCCAATCCTTTCTGGTAAAATAAAGAATGTAATAATGACCCAGTGTGACGGAATTCGCGATGTGTTCTGGGTGAAAAAGAGGATCATTGAAGCTTTCGAACTGAGTTTCGAAGTAGGCGTTGCGGGCAGTACTCCGCCAGCAGTGCAAGTGCGCAAATTGCCGGAACAACCGCCAATCTGGAGGTTCACCACACATCGCGAATTCCATCGGACCGCCCTTTATTAATTTATCTATTTTCCCTGAAAGAATGGTTAAATCATGACGCACTGACGTTGAGAGAAGCATTCATCATGCTGCCCGCGTGTCACCGCTGCGTTGCCGTGAAGCACGTCTTCTTTTCCGCAGGCGCACATTTCAGTGTGACCACGGAGACCGGCTTTGTTTTGTTTTTTCTTGCGCTGGCAGCAGCGGGGCTGGGATGCTTCACTTGTCACTCATTAGTATCGCTACACTTGCATTGCCTTGTGGCTCCTAAGGGCCATCGTTCTGCGGATTTGCGGCTAAATCGGGATCGGGAATTGAGCACATGGCACCCAAAGTTTTGGGAATTAACCGGGCGGGTACTCACCGCCGCTTCAAATTATCCAATCAGATTTACATTGCAAAAATACAGGGCCGTAGAATCCTTCTAAGTTATGCGGAATTCGAAATAAAGTTCGAATAATGAGGTCTTGTACTGTATACCCTCACACATCGATTCATCATTCTTTAAGTTTAAAGCTTGTTTAACCGGCTTATTGCTCTAACTATAGTAAATTTTAATTAATATATTTCACAAGTTATCACTTGCATTCACCCGAAGTCCAATCCTCTACTAGTCAAAGTTGCTTCGAAATCGCTTCGGACCTAAAATTTACTATTCGCACAAGCCTAGTGGTTATTCCTATGCGACCTGTGTTCTAATCGCGCTGAATAAGAAAAGTTTCTTTTTTTCTTTTTTTCAGTATTGTTTCAACAATACCGTGCCGAGCTTCCGGCTAGTCAGCAATAGTTACTCATTCGTGGTAGCAGGGCTCAGCGTGGGAGAGCGGAGCCCATTAATCAGCATGTCGCTGTGCCGCTGACGGTCATGCGCTGCGCAGCCAGTTACAGGGACGCCAATGGGCGCAGCGAGGACAGCCAGTCAATCAGCAGTGTTCCCTGCGAGATCTCTTCGACCATGGAAAGCATTCTAGAAAAAAATCCATGAAGACTTCAGGCGGCAGGTGGCCTGTTTTGTCGGCGGTGCACGACAGTACGAAAACATTTCGGGGGAGGGGGGGGAGCAGCGACGCAGCGACATTGGCGGCATGCTGATATGCAGCGTCAGCGGCGCAGCGACATGCTGATTAACGCGGCTCCGCTCTCCCACGCTGAGCCGTCCTACCACAAATGAGTAACTATTATTGACTAGCCGGAAGATCGGGACGGTATTGTGAAACATATTGGAAAAAGAAAAAAAAAAACGGAAAAATTTCTTATTCAGCGCGATTAGAACCGAGGTCGCATAGGAACGCTAAGGCTCTCTAACCGCCGCAGACATGAACGAAAAAGTTACGACTCCGTCAGAGCAGTAACGTTGACGTTGACGCATAACCTGACAAAAAAAGCCTATATGGTATTCAAAAAAGCCAATACCTTGGTATTCACACGGGGGAGAAACGCTCGGGGGATAAAGGCGGAGCCCAGTGACGTCAGCTCGCGAGGAGAAGTCTCCACAAATGCCCCCCACTCACACGGACGAGGCAACGGAGGGGGAGACCAGTGTTACCAGACTACTCCTGTGGCTTGTAACCGCCCGTTTCACCCAGCTGCTGACGACGATGACCCCAGCTACAGATGACCCAAACTGCAGACTGGACACCCACTGCCGCTCTCTGCAGGAGCAAGTGCAACAATGTGGCCAAACAAGAGCCCGAAATTCCGCCATATCCCCCACCGCCGGGGGATCGTTTGTCCTGTCGGGAAAAGGTCCCCGTCTCCTCCGTGGAGCCGCGGGGGAGTCACGCCCACTCGCTAATCCTTGACGTCGCGGTCACGTGATCCGCAATCCCCCCGTCTCCCCCCGAGCATTTTCCCCCGTCTGAATACCCTTAACTGCGGACATATCTACGAGCGCGAAAAACACAAAGGACGAGGTAAAGACGGCAGATCAGCGCTGCGTCCTGTCTGCCGTCTTTACCTCGTCCTTTGTGTGTTTTTCGCGCTAGTATATATGTCCGTAGTTAGTAGCTGAACACCAAACTCTAGACGAACGGGTACGCCGACAACGCAGACACGAAGTGTGGCCAAACCGGCACTGTCCGCGCTACATGGACAACTGTACAACCCGCGCGCGCGCAATGCGCGCATCAAACGAAACAGAAAAAAAAAGAGAGAGAGAAGCCTCGCACGTGACAAATGACGTCGCGGAGCAGAAGCCCCGCCCTAGACGGGCGAGTTGTGAAAACATCGTCTCCCTGCTCGGGACGTTCCCGGTGGTTGCAGTCCGGCGGTGGAACAGCCGTCCGCCGGTCGCTGTTTCCTCCTCGCACTCCTCCCTTTTCTTCCTTGCGTGCGCGATCCCTCGAGGAAACAAAATTACGGCCCCCACTGGCTACAGGCCTGGTTGACGTTACAATTCATCTGAACGGGGCGAAGCGAGAATGACGGAAGCCGACCGAGCGCACCCGCTTATATACACATGAAATGGGGGAGGGAGTGGAGAGAGTGGGTTACAGGCTGTATTTGGCTGCGTCGCGGCTACACCACGTGGGATGAGAGGCTGCGCCGCGGCTGCAGCGCGGGAGAGGAGAGCAGAGAAGGCGACCGAACACCTGCGTAAAGGAGAGTGGGAGGGAGAGTAGGCGCATGCGCAGTGGCCCCGAGCACAGCCCCGAGCAAAAGTTGCTTCGCATCTAAAATGGCAACTGCAGACGAAGTGCATATATGGGCATTGTATTATGTGCGTCACGCAATGCATTCGTAGTCCGCGGGTTGCAGCGCTCACGTGGTTGCGCTGCCTTACGTAGGCGCGATCATGCGCGTAGCTGGACCATGCTCGATCACTACTTATCCTAGATCATGCTATATCGCCACTCGTTCAAAACCGAAGACGCTACAGACTCCCACGACGCAACGCCGTTTCTGCGTTGATCTTGTCACGTTACGACCACTGTCGACCACAGCGATCAAAAGGCAAGTGGTAGAGACTTCCGTGTGTGTGGGTGTAATCAACGGCTACAGGATCTAAAATAAAGGCTATGCACCTAACGAAATGTGTCTTCATTCATCTTGAACGTCAAAAAGTACAATCCGAAGCCATCAATCAAATCACATATGCATCGCATCGGGTCGCTCAGCATTTATTGGCTTTGTTGCGTGGTTGTTGGCTTCGGAATTGGATTCAGTTTGCATGGTGTGATGAGTGGACGTGCGCAAGTGTTCAAAGTGCGCGCCGTGAAAAGATGGAGAAGGCGACGACGAAACTAGCGCTGGAAAATTAAAAGAACAAAGAAAAGCCAATCATAGAGGCACAGAGATCATGGAGGCAACCAGAATTAAGGCCACGATATGCGGAAGGTGGCGGCGAGAGGCCACGTGACTTGTCTTCTTCGGGCTCGTATCTCTTTTACCGTTCAAGTTATTGTTCGGAACCTTGCCGTTGATTCTAATCACACTGTGTTTGCGAATAGCATCTTGCTGGAATGTGCGACAGGATTGCCGTTGGGTAGATTTGAAAAGGGGCCGGAACAAAAACATTTAATTTTAGCGCCAAATATGTTGCCGCATATAACAAAAGTGACATTATGAATAGTGTAATAATAATTAATGTATTTTTAACAAGCAAAACCATAGCACAATATCTATCAGTGCAGGCAAATGAAGAAATCAAATAATTTCATTGCAGTTCGTATAGAATAACGTTCTTAGCAGAGTATTCTAGGCCAACAACTATTTAGGAACATCAAACGTGGAACCGAAATTGAATAGTGTAGTAACCATAATACCAGTCCAGCGTCAAGTCGAGAAATTTGGTTCACAGTCGAGCTTCATTCTCTTGCTTTTGGTAAAAGTGACACGAGAACACGCGCTGTGCTTCTGCATTATAAACTGGTGCATGGCTTTATATTACTTATTTTTGTGATGTGTGAAATGACGTGAAAGTGTAAAACATGCAAACGCTGGTGATGGCGCTTCTCTCTTTTGCTTAATATACTTTACAAAAAAAATGTTCTGTTATGTGAGAGGAAGCGCGCCTTTGCATGGTGTGCCCTCTATTCTTGGTGTCATGCAGGAGGTGATGAAACGCCTCGTAAATCGCTACATTCACCGTGCCAAAAAGCAGCTTCGCCAAGATGGGGTCAACGAGGATGACTTGCTCGAAATCAAGCAGGATATTTCCAGTCTTAGGTAAGCTGTCCAAATGGAGGCACATCGATCGTGCTTCGAATTACATGCCGATACACTCGTCCGAAGGAAGGGCTCGTTTCCTTTGACAACCTAATTGAGGCCAAAGATGGCATTACTGACGTGAAGAACTCATAATGGGCGAAAACACGACTTGCCGCTGGTAGGCAACCGAACCTACAACCTTCGGAAATGCGTCTCTACCGAATTAGCTCGTCCTCCCGTCCACTTTATCGGGTCGCATGCAAGCCTGGAGTGTTAGGCAGTCACGGCTACGAGCGGCACTGTCGTGACATCAACGAACCCGTCCGAGCTCATGTAGGCAAACATTCCATTATTTTGGTAACAACGTCGCATTATCAGCAAAGTGGAATTTTTGCGTTTATAAATGATCATGCGTGTGCGTGTGTGCCTTTTTCTTATGTTTGTCTGTATGCAGAGCACATGTTCTGTGGTGTAGGATATGCACTGGTGATCCCGAAAACAAACCCTGGTTGTTGAAAGTTAGCGCTGTGTGTTACCGAGTCGCTCGCGTTGTGCCGTCTTGGATACTCAAACACGCTGGCCGCATGCGGCCCGAAGCTTCACAAAGAAATACGATGTCTGAGACTGTGACTCTGCTAAATGGTACTCGCATTTTTTACTCGCTATTGATATTAATAACGTTTTGTTCTGGGGAAGCTGCAGAGGCGGGACTGACCCCAAGTATTTCAATAATCAAACCATGAAGATGGCAGTGGTGCAATAAACTCGCCACGCCGTTGCCTAGCAAACGCCGAGCACAACACGCGCTCAGCGATGGAGACCTCCGCGCATAGCGACCGATGGAGACGCCGCGCACACGTCTCATGACATTTTAAAGGGCCCATAAACCACCAAGAGAAGCTCGCGTGCTCCTCTCGGGGCCTTTCCACTATCCGCAAAGGCCGTCGTGACGTCACCTCTCTGATTATGTGACGTCGCGAGCAACAGACGCTGTGAGGGGGTAAAGAACCTGTTTCCTGCTAGCAGACGCGCGCTCCTTGCGTTTTCACCTCGGACGCTGAGGAAGGGCATTCGGAGAGGTGGACCGGAGGAGGCGTTCGGTGGACAGACGAGCCGACAAACGCAGCCTAGCGAAGGAAAGAGCGAAACGAGTAAACGCGTGCATCTCCGCTGACGTTCGCTGTAGACTCGTGCACAAATGCAAAGCCACAACTAAACTTCGACCTCTGGGTGGTTTGAGGGCCCCTTAAAGTCATTGGACGCAAGAAACACAGCTGGTACGACGCCATGCAAAGCCGCGCTCTGCGATGGCGGCGCGGCCGTCGCGCATAGCGTCCAATGGAGGTTTAAAGGAGCACTGACACAAAATTTCGAAGGCGAGATAATGAGTGAAATAGATGTATGTGGAGCCGTACACAACGTCTACGAAATATCAAGGGCCAATATAGCCTAGAACATATTTAAAATCAATTTTAAAGTGCATGCCGCGCGACTGAGCGAGATGCGGGCGCTTCGCGACGCCGATATCAACGCGGGGTGTGTGTAAACAAACCTACGTCACGAGTTTGTGTTGGCTGGTGGCTGGTCGTGCCGTGGTACCTGCCATTTCTTCCTCCGTGCCTGCGGCTTTGCGTGTGCTAGTTGTGTTCTCTTCCGCTGTTCGCTCGTCGTGCCCGTTGGCAGATGTTATGGCCCGCTCACGCTAGCGGCAAGCCTGCCGCAACGGCGCGGTGCCGAAGAACGTCGGCCGTCGCCGCACGCGCGAGAGCTGTCCAACTTGCACGGCAAGCTTCGCCGGCGAGGCATTCGCGCCTCCGAAAAACATGGCAGCACTGCCGAAAGCGGTTGTCGTCCACTTCGAATCTATCAAGTGGCCGCCGTGCGCTCTGTAACGTGTAAGTTCCGAACTGATGCTTCCATTTGCTTTAGATTCATGTCCTTAAGCTTCGACAGCAATGTATTCGTCCCGATTCGGTGCCGTTTTTGAGAGCCATAGTCAAATAATCCATGCTGTAAGCTTAGCGAGTCGAGATGGGCGCTTCCGAATGCTCGGAGGACATAGATTACGCGTTTGTTAGTTGTTTCTAATCTCCATAGCTGGCGCACTTGACCTGGTTCGGCGCCCACCGCATCCACGCTCGCGCGCCGCCTACGTCCCACAATTTTGCGTGTTCGCGTGGCCAGCTGTGTTTTCCCGGCCCCCGGAGGACGCTGCCTAGCTCGGTGTTCTTTGAAACCGAAACTGCGACTGGGCGCTCTAAAAACGTCTCTAAATAAATAACCGTCGCGCACTCGCGCAAACGAGGTTTGCAGCCGTGATAAGTGGATCATAAGCTATCTATTGCAACAAAAAAAACAAGGTGCAAAATTTTTGTGTCAGTGCTCCTTTAAAGCCATTGGACGCAAAAAGCACAGCGTCACGTCACGCAGAGCCGCGCTCAGCGATGGAGACCACTGCGCATAGCGACCGATAGAGACTCCGCGCATAGCGTCCCATGGAAGGACGGAGGGAAAAAAGAATTGGAGGGAGCGCACATAGCGCCCACAGGCCAACCTTCTCTGAAGCCACTCCCCCCTCGTTCTCCATGCGCTGGTCACAATTCCCAGCATGCTCCTGTTTCATTTTTTACGGCTGCGCTTCAAAATTCTCACGTGACGCTCCCTCCTAGTTTCTTTTTTTCTCCATGCATGGAAGCCATGGGACGCAAAGAGCACGGCTGCTGTGATGTCACGCAAAGCCGCGCTCTGCGATGGAGAGCGCTGCGCATAGCGACCGATGGAGACGCCGAGCATAGCGTCCCATGGAAGCCATGGGACGCAAAAAGCACAGCTGGTGTTACGTCATGCAAAGCCGCGCTCTGCGATGGAGACCGCCACGCATAGCGACCGTTGGAGACGCCGAGCATATATCGTCCCACGGAAGCCACGGGACGCAAAAAGCACAGCTGGTGTTACGTCATGCAAAGCCGCGCTCTGCGATGGGGACCGCCACGCATAGCGACCGATGGAGACGCCGAGCATAGCGTCTCGTGGAAGCCATGGGACGCAAAAAGCACAGCTGGTGTTACGTCATGCAAAGCCATGCTCAGCGATGGAGACCGCTGCGCACAGCGACCGATGGAGACCCCGCGCATATTTGCCGCATGGCAGCCATGGGACATAATGCGGGCAATATAGCCATGGGACCTCGCAGAGGGCCCAGGTTCGAACCTCGTTCCATCCTGGAAATTTTAGGGCGAAGCTCCTATAGCGGCACCCTTCGTCCCCGTCGTAGTAGTGTGTAACCAGTCTTAAAAACGGAGGGGGCGTGCACACATGAAGGCTCCCTAAGACAATGCGCTGCGATAGTACGTGATATGTATCGCCCTCTCCTCTCCTACGCTTCCCCCTCTTTCTCCTCTCCTACGGTCCACCCCCCTCTATCTTGCCTCGCGGCGCAGCGGCGCCGACGCAGGCAGCGTCGCGGCAGCGTCTTGATTGAAAAAACCGACCGCTCGCGCTGCACAACCGTTCACTGACCACCCCCGTATATAGGCACTGGATTTTGACCTCCAAGGTAGTGCGTGTGTGCGATTTTCTCCTGTGCGTGATTAAACATGAAATTCACAGCGTACATGTAAACAAAGTGAGCTGCAAGTCGTCATACTCTCATCGAACCTTTAGTATAAACGCGCCCGATCTCACGTCGGTGATGATGTACTGGGCAGAATTCACGGAAGATTCATGTTTACCGATGAATCTCCGCAGCTTCGCCCACTCATCATCATTCCCCCGTGGATATGCTGTGATTTTTTTCTTATTTCCTTTTTCTTTTTCTTATTTCGTGCGATAGTGGTTACGGACACCGGCGGCGGCGGCGGACAACTACGGCGCCAAAGACGGCCGTTGAAATGATCTCATAACAGCTTTCGCTGTAAAAGAGGAGGGAGCATTACGTCACGCGACCGAAACCCACCGTGTCGGCCCAACACGTGATCAAAACGTCACAACGCGCGGTAGGTTTTAGTACTACCGGTGGAGTTCTGTTTTTGAAACTCCTCTGTGATCCGGCCGGTCTGCGCCGAACGAGCGCTTCGATTAAAAGCTACGTGCGCCATACCCGAAGTCTCGGCAAACCTCATTTCTTGCATGATTTTGACGTAAAAGATCACGTTTTGGCCGACACTGCTGGCTTCAAAACGAGTTTGGCTTGTCAAGGCTGGCTGCGTGATGTAATGCTCCCTCCTTTCTTTTTCCTTCCTCCATGACTACCCATCATTCCCTGCTGGCTCAAACGCCATGCGTTGCAACTCCCATAGACACTAGCGCCAGAGTTCCCTCTAGAGGTATTGTAGGAAACTCTATGGAGACGGCCACCAGCGACCGATAGAGACCCGCGCAGAGCGTCCCGTGGACGCAAGGAGCACAGCTGTCTGACGTCATGCGATGCCGCTCTCTGCGATGGAGATTGCCGCGCATAGCGGTCGATGGAGACGCCACGCATAGGGTCCCCGGCAGTTTTAAAGCCATGGGCGCAAAGAGAGAGAAATTAAGATATAAAGAAAGAGAGAGCAAGCATCGCGATCAGGTACCGCACCACCTGGCTAAGCCACGCATGCGTGGTAGCTAAGCCAAGCCCACCGACGGAGACATCACGCTCAACCTCCACTCTACGTGCATACTGGAGGAAAAACTAGGCGGGGGGGTCACGTGAAAATGTTGAAGCCGAGCCGTAAAAAAAGAACAGGAGCATGCTGGAATTGTGACCAGCGTATGGAGAACGAGGGCGGGAGCGGCGTCCGAGGAGGTTGGCTTGTGGACGCTAGGCGCGCGCTCATCAATTTTAAATGCGAATGCATTTCTTAGCCGGGCTATGTCAGGCGTCGGTCGTGTCCGCGCGCCTCTCCGCTCTCACTCTCTCTCCCATAGCAACAGCTGCGGGAGCGCGCGCTTATCCCCCCCTCGCCCGCATCGCCCCTAGCAACCGGAGCAGGTGTGGTGCGGGCGGAGTAGCGGAGAGTGAGTGGAGAGGGGAGCGCGCTCTGGCGTGTGAGGCGCTCGCATCGGGGAGCTCGGCGGAGCTCCGGCGTGTGTGAGAGAGTGTAGGAGAGGTAGGTGCAGTGCTTGGCGCCGCTCCTTCTCTCGCCGTTCGCTCTCTTTCCTCCCTGCGCCACCGCCACCGCTCAATGCAGTGCGTTTGAAACGCGTTTGTAGCGTTTGTGCTGCCTTGGCACAGCTGAAACAGCGCGTTCTAAACGCGTTTGTGCTGCATTGAAGGCGGTGGCAACATCCCTGAGGTGATTACGAACGCACCTAAGAAGCGTTCGTTGAAAGAGGCGCCCAAAAGGAGACCTTGAGCGCGTCGATGTGTCCAGCTTTACGCATTTAAATTATTACGCTGTACTCTCGGCTCAAGAAATGCATCGCATTTCCTCACGATTCCCTTCGCGAAGGTGGGGCATTTTTTTTTTTTCATGAGCTCACCGAAAAAAGAGATGAAAGAGGCATCATGGAAATCGTGACAAGACGCGAGGAGCAGCGGCTTCAGCGGAGGTATCTTGCGGTGTGCTCCCTCCTGTTTTTTTAGGGG
>NC_051177.1:15980247-15997747 GCF_013339695.2 Rhipicephalus sanguineus
CCACATGCGCTGTAGTCTGTCAAATACGGAAGTTTTCTCGCATTTTCTACTCATTGAAACGATTTTAATAGAGTGGCTGCCTCCGAAGGCGACAACATTGGGCTCTACCGCCTCGTGTGCCGCAGTGCGGGCTTACGCAACGGAGCCCAGTGTCAGCCTGCACCGGTAACCGCGGGACAAGAAACTGCGTGAAGCATGGGTTTTAAAGCTAAGATCCGGCAAGTAGCCATCGGCTACGAGTCTTGCGTGCAACGAGCACTTCCGCGTCGAAGACTTTCGTTACTGCGTCGGGCCTGCGATGTTCGGTGAGTACCAGACAGCGCGCACTGAGACGATGGCTCACGCGCGCTACCCGCCAGCAAATGATGCTTATCTGCCACAGAATGGAAAAGGCGCTACCTTTTACCACGCGCGACCTCTTGATCGTCGGCCCCGTGCTCAGCATCCACAAAATCGGCTGCAGAATTAAGTCATTGTTTAGATACGTTAAATTAAAAAACTCACAGGGTCCCTTATGCATTCGCCAAAGATGATTAGAAGGCGAAAGCCACCTTCTTCTTCTTGTCAGTCGATGTATTGACTCTCCCGCGCCCCCCTCCAAAAGAGTTCTGCACCTAACGCGGTTTTGCACGGCCTCCGTGACCGATCACGGAGGCAATGCAAAGCGACCATGACGTTGAATCAAGGAGGTTAAAAAAATTGCTGGAGTGGCGATTATTGCGCAATAGTGAAGCCGTGCCCACCAAAAGATGGCGGCTGCGCCCGCCATCTTACTAGGGCATGATAAACCATCGGCGCTTGGCAAACGAAAGCGAGCGTTTTCGACGCACGCCAGAGAAGTTCCAGTATGGCAACTTTTAGGGGTCAGATACTGCTGCAAGTGTGTCTTTGTGTTACTAGTTTTCGTAAGTAAGCTTCAAAGTCATGGCAAATTTTATTGGACATCAATCATCAATACTCCTCTCGACGGGTTACTTTTGTCGGCAACAACGATCTTTTATTTTGTAATTAACGTAGCATTTACACCAACAGATCAAAGTCATTTGATCTCTAAGTAGGCACCACCAGAAAAGAGCATGTTTCCGAGCTCTTTGGTGGGCAAAAGCTGGCTTCACTTTCGCTGGCAAGGCGTTTCGAGAGCTTCCACTCCAGAATTTTTTTTAAACCTCCTTGCGTTGAATACGACATCACGTGACGTCACGTTATGTGACGTCATAATGACGCTACATATTTTGGGCGATCTGTGACGTCATGATGATGTCATATGATAACGCCATCACCGATCACGAAGGCAATGCAAAGGGACCATGTCGTGTGAATACGTCATCATGTGACATCACGTTATGTCACGTCATGGTGTAGTCATAATGAAGTTACAAATTTAGGAGGTCTGTGACGTCATGATTACGTCATATGTTGACCTCATCACGTGACTGTTTTTTGCGTCACTCGTCTTGACACCGCGACGGTCAATCTTCCCGTTTGAAGAGGCATCTAACTTTCGCCTTCATAAGCTACGCGACGTTTTCTGGTGGACGTACATAGCGAGAGAGTCAAATACTGCGGCTGTGCGCTGCATTTATGTTGGCAATAGCATTTCTTCAGTCAAGCTTGTGTTCCCCTGACGCAAACACTATGTCCCAAATTTATTCGTGTCACTCTCAAACTGACGTTGGGCCTCTCCAACCCCATGTATTTTCTTGGAGCCTCATTTATTTACGTGGGAAAGATGCCACCATGTTGGCGTTAAACACGACACTGCTGCCAAAATTGCTGGGGTACTCGTCAAATATTTACTATCTTGTGTTGCGGCTGCTGGTTGCTGCAATAACTTCTATTTTATTCACCGCTATTTCAAGTTCACGTGGGTCCTAGTTCACAGCCGACGCTTGCAGAACAAGTCCGGCGAGCGTTACTGTATTTTCTTTCTTTTCCTGACGTTGCATGCTACTACCATGCTCGGTCTTGTAGACTACTTCTCCTTCCACCAGCAATCTCGAAGTGGTGAAGCTTTGGTCTATGAATTTGTTGATGACAGAGAGCGGCAAGTTCACTGGAATGTAAATACAACGATAATTAAGGAGCATTAAAAAAAGGCGTCGCATTTGCTCCCGTTTTATGTGAGCACCAAACGAAACGAATGCACTGAATAAAGAAACAGAAGCAGCGGCATTTGCCCACTGAGAAGGCCGATCAATACGCATTGCGAGACAACTTGTCAAATGACATTGAAACATACACTAATTTAGACCGAAAAAAAACCAAAAAACTGAATCGTCGGGACGGCACATCACAAAGTTGCCATGCGCACCGAAGCCGTAGTTGTAACGAAATTGTGTTTGAATTGCTCTGATAGCGTCCGCGCAACAGTAGTTTGTGTACTCACAAATTCTCATATTTTGCGGCCTAAAGTTCACAGCGTGGTGCCAAAACGCGCTCGTAGCAAAAGCGAAACCATCAGTACGAGCATACATGCAGAGGCACCGTCAGTCGTCGTGAACCCGTGCGATCGCTGGCTTGAGGCTTCTTTCTGTTATGCTCCGTTTGGTTATACAGGCAGTCTACTCTAACGAGATATTTCAGATATTTTGCACTCAGCGAGTGACTACCTTTTTTTGGGAGACCCCAACGCGGTCACCGCGTTGGGGTCTCCAACGCGGTGACCGCGTGAAGCGGGTGCTCGGTTTTCCGCAGAGAGACAGCGACTGTAGATTATCTTGTGCTTTCTATTCGTCGAAAATTATTCTTTTGACAGGAAAGAACATATTTCTTTTCGAAAGTAACTGCAGAAATGTCCCGGAGGGCTTCCGCGAGGTGATTTTGTAGAGCGCTGACAGCAAAACCTATGGGGCGCGCACCGGCGGCATCCTGCCTAGCACGCAATCCAGGCGCGTCCGATAGAGGGCGACTCCGTAACTCCTCGCCGCCAATACTTTTTTAACACGAAAGTGTTTTATGCCGGGGTCCACCAAGTACATCCGTCACGGATATGACGCTGATAAAATGGACGCCAACGGGCAAGAAAGAAAAAAAAAAACCAAGAAGAAGATACCCCGATGGAAATCGAACCCACGACGTTGCGGCCGCCAAGCGCCCGACGCCCTACCGACTATGGTAACTCGGGACATGCTACACACGGCGCGAACGCGCCTTATATCTTTTACACATTCTCTTTCGCGGCGGGCGGACCGGGGCGGTGCCGCCGTCTATGAGATGTGAAAAGAAGCAATGCTTCACGATCGACACTTACTAGCACTTATTCCGAGATTGCACGCGATATCGAAGGTCATGGTTAAAGCGTCTCGATACCAGAGAGGTAGACTGGCCGCGCTGGCGTCGCCGAGGCACCCTTGACGCAGTTACGTACTTTGCCTTTGGCTTCGTGTTAGCGTGCGTCGGCTCATCGGAGTAGTGCAGCTTCCACGTGCACCAACGGGATTTCTCCGCCGCCGGCTGCTTCAAGTGCGAGAGCACCGACTAACAAAACTGCTGCAATATGCGTTGCAGAAAGGACGCGATTTCGACGGGCGAATGTCGTGCCTTGGTGGAGCGAGAGCAGCGCCTGAGAGACAGAGGCCAGCGGCACGCGTTTGCGGCTCAGGCTACGAACCTCTACCTCCTGTGTTGCTGAAGCGCAGTGTGTGTTATGTATGCATGAGCACAGGCGTCGGCTACCCATTACTAGAAAGCGCACACCGTGCCGTTTCTCTCCTTAATTGACGACGCTTTGAAGAAGTGCATACCGGGTAGCAGTGTTGATTTTGAGCTTGTTGATATCATCCTTACGCGGGATTCACGATTCGCTGTGTCCAAATATATATTCACACCGTCAGCTACCACAACGGTTTAATCATGATCATGGGCGTTAGTCGTCGCGATAGAGACATGCTGTCAACATGGGTGCATCCACGTCAAACGGTGCTATAGCTGCCAAACACGAATAGATATTGTACAAGCTCTCACAATAAGCACTACTTCTGTGAAGACACGTTTCACTTTCGTGTTATACCGATTCCTATGACGGAGGGATCAGCCATGTTTTTTCAAATTTGTTTTGTTGTTTAATACACATGTGGGAAGCTATCGGCGACAATAAAAACGGCTATTTCAATATATTGTTAAAACAATTGAACTGCCCATTTTCCTATAAATACCCACATATAACTCGAACAAAGAGCGCACTATGTCTACAGAACTGTCCACTCAAAAGACACGAACAAAACAAACCGAACCGAGCTAGGAGAAGAAACCGATCTGCACACGTGGCAAAGTTTACGCACAATAAGTTCATTACAAAGTGCACCATGCGAGAAACGCACGACTATCACATTCAAGTATTCATCGCATCAAACACACAATACGCATAAAGTACCTAAAAATGTAACTACCAAATCAAAGGAATTAAATTGCCATCTATACTCGGATACAACTCAAGAAAAAAAAAAAGCGGCTTTTCGCCGTCAAAGGACCTCCCTCGATCCAATGGCGTCGCGGCCTCTTTGTGACACGCCTTGTGACACACCTTGTGACACGCTTTCACACGCTGCTTTGCGACTCCTCTCGTGAGCGCGGCGCGAAGATTGTCTGCCGCGGGGTCACAATGACACGGCTTCGCCATTGGCGGGAGAGGGGTCCTTTGTGGAGTCTCTAGAAGAGCTCCGCTCTCGGAACCCACGGAGACAGTCCACGCCGTCGGGCAACAACCACGTGTACATTTATTAAACACTGCTTTTACATTACGGCGAGCTCGCCTGTCGAATCTGATGCGCAACTAGTAACACGCTAAGTAAGCTTATACAATACCAATACAATACACAGAAAACTTAACGCACACAATGTACCGCGAATGCGGCGTTGCCGACATTCGACCAACCACGAGGGGCTTGCGGGAAACGAGCCGCGGTATCGTCGCCCACGGACCCACCGCGGGAGACGTCCATCCACGCACGTTAACTAACCCCGAAAAGACTCGCCGCTGTTTTCCTTACGCCGGTCTATCCTCGCCGACAGGGCGACGCCAGTGCGCCCCCTTACACCGAGCGATCACAGCGCCACCTCTCGTTCGGCGGCTGTTAAACCTAAGTGCAGCTAATCCGCGAGACGCGTGTGCGCCATGAAGGGTAAACGACATTACAGGCGGTGATAGCACGCCCACCCCTTTGACGGCGAAAAGTCGCCGTCAAAGTTGCCGTCTAGAGTTGTATACGCGTATAGGATAGGACGTCTTAAGCATGCAAAGGCGCATCTGTTCTTTCAAGGCATGACCGAGAAAACATGAATGCGCGAATATTGACAACTAAAACGTTCTTCTAACACGTGCTCGACCTTACTTCTAGCTTTGGTATTAACAGCGGAGCTGTTTAATCCGGGCCAGCGCCTCCTATATTTTTTCAGTGCCTGGGCGAATGCTCTCCTCGGGACGTCGAGCGCGCGCTTCGCCTCCGCTCGCCGCTGCCGCGTGGTGGCGCTGTGCGAGTAGACTTCCTAAGGTAGCGACAACTACACGCGCGCCCTCTCGAGGGGTCCAAGGAGCAGCGATAGCAGACGACGCAAACGACGCGCCACTCGCTCCCGTGCATATTGTGGGCGCCTGAAACCAGGGTGTCGGAACGAAATGTTTTTCGCTTCGGTTTTAGTTTCGTTTCACCGCAAAAAGTTCCGTTTCGTTTCTGTTCCGGAAGGAAAAAAAAAAAACGTTCCGTAACGGTTCGTAACGGTTTTTTTCTTTGTATAAAAAAGAAAGTATGAAAAAGGTAAAGCAATCATTAAAAAAAACATTAGATTTGTGATGTAGTTACTTGCCCTCCTCTCAAGAAAGTGGGACAAGGGTAAAACACGTTCTTCAGAGGAGCGGAAGTAACTGTACCACGTATTCCTACCAACTAGCACAAACCAGTATTCATTTCAAAGTCATACTATTTATTTTCTCACAAGACAAATACGATTTTTTTTAGTTGGCTTAATTCTTTGTGTCAAGGGAGTGAGCACGATCTCAGAAGCAGCACGTCATTGAGTGTACTCTCTGATGTGCGAGACCGCTGTTCTGATAAAGAGATCGCCGGGCCTGCAGGCGTGAAACACGCAGCAAGTCACAGCAAAAGCTAGAAGAGCGGACTTTGTAGAGCCTGTTGTTATCTCTTGGGGCAAATAATGCAAGTAAACATGCAAAGTACCCGCTACGTCATAAATCTTCGCAAGTTTTCTGAAGTAGCGAAGTTCCCACTATGCCATTTTTCTTCATTCTTCGGAGAATCGCGGTACCCGCTACACATCCGTAAGGCATTATCTGCACTTTGTGCCGTGGCTGATAATGAAGAATTATGGCTGAGCACTTTGCAGTGGGTGGAAAGGAGTGTTGCCGAATGGGCGCCTCCATTCGATTCCAATTCCATTCCGGGGAATTAGAACTTGCCGCAGTTCCATTCCTTTCAATTCCTCGGAATGAAAAAAAAACAGCCCATTGGCACTCAGGGAATGGCCTGGCAGTCCGATTCCATTCCTGTAATTCCTCAACGTAGGAAAGGCATCTTGATAGTTTTATCGAGTTAAGAATGAACGCCCCATAAAGCTGATGTCATCAAATGCATTAAGAACTGCAAAAGTACGCAAAACACGTTGCCAAGGTCGAGGAATAGTAGCTTGGTGACATATCTCGTGCAGTACAACCACCCTACTAATTCCCATAGGGGCAGTTCTCCCGCTACCGATAGTATTTGCGTGGTCATCATGTTTGAACGAATGGTGGTGTTTGAATATTGTTTAAGCTTAAATCTGTTAATGCTAAAATGACGACATAGCGTATTTTTATGCTGACAAAAGCGCCTTTGCATCGAATACGGAACACTGGGCCGCACTGCCCGTCAGCACTCACGCTTGTCAAGCGCGCCTCGCAAGCATGGATGGGGTGAGGAGAACTTTCTGTGTTCGCCTGTGCGCAGGTATGCAATGTCTTCCTTGTAGCAAAGGTTATTTACGTGTGCCAGGTACTAAACTGCTCGTGAGATAAAGATCAGGCTGTGCATAGAGTATTCGCCACTTATTTTTTTTTGGTGGGGGGGGGGGGCGGGTATCAATGAAAACCAACGCGCAGGGGAAATTTGTTTCTCCCTTCTGTATCTGCTGGGATAATGCATTTGTTTGTACACTAACTTATGCTCCGTTTGTAGTAGGCGCGTTGCTTATAAATGTACCGTGCTTGTAATCAGCTAAGCCATTTTAAAAATACTGCTTTAGTGTTAACTTGCGAAGCTCTGACTTACTAACGTTTGAAGCTTGAAAAACAGCACGTAGACGAAAACGTCCTCTATTTTCGGAAAAAGACGTAATTCCATTCCCATTCCATTCTTCCGAGCGTTGTCCCCATTCCATGCGGGGTCGCGAAAATGTTGAAGATTCCGGAGTCATTCCAATTCCGGAGTGGCAACTCCGCAACACTGGTGGGAAGCATTAAACCACACACTCTTTGCGCTATTAGCATTGTGTGATGACTGGTTGTTATTTTACTCTTGTGCCACCCCTATATTACATATGTTAACGCGATTCCTTGCCCGACATGACGCCTGTGTAGAGTATTTTTGCGATGGAGTTATAAGCACCAGCGTGACACTGTGGTGGAAGACCCGACTGCCACGCAGAGGGCGCTGATCCCAGAAATTTGTTTCTCATTTAGTTTTTTCTTACACCACGCGATAGCGGTCACGTACACCGGCGGCTGCGGACAACTATGGAGCCAAAATCGGCTGTTGTGATCTCATAACAGCTTTCGCTGTAACAAACTTCAGCGCCGACAATGCCCTCTCCACTTTGGCCTGCTTGACAGGCGCGCAGAAGTCCACTTGCGTTAATATAAACATCTCTGGTTGCCACTGTTTTCGTTTTTCGCACAATTTCAAACATATCTTTGCTTTGGATTACCTGTCTGAGGTACGCGCTAATACTATACCCTGAGATATGCTCACATTGCATGAGCTCAGTTGTTCCGGATTGCGAAATTTTCTCGTGAACCGAAAAACGATTGAAAAATTTTCGGTTTCACTCCGGAACGAAATAATAAATAACGTTACGGTTACGTTTTCGTTCCGGTCAAAAATATCGTTTTTTTTTCGTTTTTCGTTTTCGGTTTTCGTTCCGTTCCGACACTCTGCCTGAAACCGAACTCGGTGCTCGCTTGAACCGCTAAATTATTAATATTTTGTGGCCTAAGATGTTCATCAGTTATGAAACTACAGGGACAATAACTTTAACGAGCACGGAGCACGTTAAATATTGAAATAAAACGCGTGCGTTTCCGAAGCAGGTTCCGAGCGGGTTCCCCACAGCAGCAGTCATGCAGGGCATTAATTTTTTTTCTTTGCATATTTTGACATTCAGCGTAACTTGAAGAACAGGTGGTGTTCGGGTGAGTTAAAAGTGCTTGTTTTCTAGCTCGAATAAAATAGGCAGGTAGTCAGCGTACTGCTACTTTCGGAAAGTTCATCGGGCACCTAGCGCTCTTGTATTACGGAGCGCAAAATACGCGCTATTATTGGTTTGACTGTGTTTGTCAGTGTTCGGAAGTCTTTCCGCGGTTACACGGTATTTTTAACTAAGCTTATTTTGTTTATACTCTTAGAGATTTACTTAGGAGAAGAGGGGATATTCCTCATGCATTCCTCCCTTAGGAGAAGGGCTGATATTCCTCCAGTGCAGTTGCACTGCATTTGAAGAATATCAGCAACTTGAGTACCTTTCAAGATCTAGGAAATATAGCATGCCCACTAGTGCCTCGCCCATTTTATAGTTTAACTGTTTTTAACAACGTGCATTTATCCAAAGCCGTCCCCCTTTTACTACGCCCGCTGCCTCCGTGTCCCGCAGATATAAAGGCACGTTGCAATGTTACCCAATGCCATTTCAAATAAATTTGGGGTATGTATACACGTAGAGGCCCTAAAACCAGACTACAACAAAAAAGCTGTGTTAGGTGGCTTTTTGTAGAGATGCAAGAGAACAAAAGAGTACTTATTGAAAAACTGGGTTTTATTGCATGAATTCATAACAAATTTTTCTTTGGTAGTTTCTTTTTTTTGTGAGCACTGATCCACCCTCATTCGCTTGCAGGGTGGCTTCCGTTCCTTCTGCCTTGGCAAATCAGCAACGATGTTCGGTGCGGCATATATGGTTTCAGTCTTTTCCTCTCAGCGTCTTGCAATATTATTTATTCGAACATGTCAAAAGCATTCTGGTCCTCTGGGGAAAACATCACGCGGAATGCTTCAACGAAGAAGTCTTAATCGATCTCGCACACAGCAGTGCGGCAAAACACGGCAAGGTGTGGCAAAAAACTAATCCCAAATGCTCATTTCCCTGTGAGCTTGTAGTGTTGAAGCCACCTCGGTGAGAAAAACAAAGGCAGCTTTATTGGGTTCCGAGCAATTTAATGTAAGAGATACGGGGTGTGACTCTCCATTGACTACTGCGCACAAATCTACGGCATAAAGAATGCCGAAGCAGTAATAGTGTTGCTGAGATAATGCTCATGCATATGCACGAACAAAAGCACGCCGGCCAGCCGAAAGGCTGCTTGAAGTTATAACCATTAAAAAATCACGTACTTCGCATATTCGGGTGTTTTTCTGTGGGCACAAATTTCTTGCGACTGATTTTGTTGGGCCTTCCTTCAGCACATATTTTTCTCACCGCGAGGAACGAAAAGAAAAAAGAAAAAATCACAGCATATCCACGGAGTGAATGATGATGAGTGGGCGAAGCTGCGGAGGTTCATCGGTAAACCGTGAATCTTCCGTGAATTCTGCCCAGTACATCATCACCGACGTGAGATCGGGCGCGTTTATACTAAAGGTTCGATGAGTTATGACGACTTGCAGCTCACTTTAATTTTAAATGTACGCTGTGAACTTTCATTGTTTAGAAAACCATTGCTTTAGAAAACATCTGGCGTCTTCCGTTAAGCAGCTGGCGTCTTTTCGTTTTGCTTTAGAAACATCTGGCGTTCTTTCGTTTTGCTTTTACAAACCATCTGGCGTCTTTCGTTGGTTTATTTCATCAATCAACGGCGCTTTTGAACAAAATTTTTATTGTTTAATCACGCACAGGAGAAATCTCACCAGGCACTACCTTGGAGGTAAACAATGGCTGCTAATGGGAATGAGAGACAGAAGAAGTCGGCTTTTAGCTAACACTTACACTTCTACTTCTACTAACGTTTCCTACTGGAACATGCCAATGGCTGCTAACGGGGAATGAGAGACAGAAGAATTCGGCTTTTAGTTAACGCGCACGCTGCGAATTTTTTAGTGTTCGACAACACACAGGAAAAATCTCCCACCGGCACCACCTTGGAGGTCAAGATGTGGTACTAGCGTTACGACTGCTTACGCACGACTACGACTACGAGGGACGAACGGGTGCCGCCTTAAGGAGCTTCGCCTCTAAAACTGTTTTCTGTCCTCCGCGCGGGGAGGCAACGGAAGGCATAGAGACCCGACATACCAGCACGTCACGCTCCAAACATTAAATTCAAACGCGGAATTCCTGCGTCCACTCAACTTCAGGTGCATAAACGCTTCTAGTTTGCAACAACAATGCGACAGAGGCGCGAGAAGTACTGACTACTCGCTAAAATCACCCCACTCCACGCTTGAAAACACAGTGATCCGTACCTATCGCCGGCACAGCGCTGCCGCCGCTGGACCCATTGGGCGGGGCGCGAAGGCGAAAAGGTCGCGTGTCGCCAACCGACCTATCGCAGGACGCGGCGGCTGGATCAAGACCTTTCGCTACTTTTGAAAGATAGAGGGACTTTAAGACTACCGGGGCTGAGACAGGGGCTGAGACAGGGATGTCCTTTGTCCCCACTGTTATTCATGCTGTACATGGTGGGTATGGAAAAAGTGCTAGAAGGTAGCACCATTGGTTTTAATCTGTCACACAAACAGGGTGGCGTGATGACTGAGCAGAAGCTTCCAGGTTTATTTTATGCGGACGATATTGTCTTATTTGCGGACAGTCAAGATGATATACAGCGGCTGGCGAATATATGCGGAAGGGAAGGTAAAGCTCTTGGATTAGGATTTAGTGAAACGAAGTGTGGATTGATGGTATCCAATGATCCCCGTGATCGGACGGTGTCAATACAAGGCCAAGAAATACCGAGGGTAAGCGAATACAAGTACCTTGGAGTGTGGGTAAATGAGAGTGATAGATACATGGAGGTACACGAAAAAGCCTCGGCAGCAAAAGGAAAGAGTAATGCTGCAATAACGAAGCACAGGGCGTTGTGGGGATACAATAGGTACGAGGTGCTTCGAGGCCTGTGGAAAGGTGTAATGGTTCCGGGGCTTACTTTTGCGAACTCAGTGGTGTGCATGAGGGCAGAGGTGCAATCGGGAATGGATGTAAATCAAAGGACTGTGGGACACCTCGCGTTGGGTGCTCACGGGAAGACGACAAATGATGCTTGTAAAGGGTGATATGGGATGGGCAGGTTTTGAGGCGAGGGAAGCTCAGAGCAAAATAAGGTTCGAAGAAAGGCTAAGAGATATGAAGGAGAGTAGATGGGCAGAGAAGGTGTTCCGATATTTGTATAGGAAGAAGGTAGACACACAATGGAGAAAAAGAACTAGGAGGCCCACTAGTAAATATACGGCTGGTAGTGTAAGCAATATGACAACAAAGAGCGTTAGGCGAAAAGTCAGAGGCGGATAGGATTTACTAGATGGCAGCTATGGAGAAAAAAAAACCGGCTTTAAGTAACTACCGAAAGGGCAAAAATGAAATAAGGAGAGAGGCATTTTACGATAATTCAAGGGGAAGCGCTTTACTGTTTGAAGCGAGATCGGGTTGCCTTAGAACGCGCAGTTATAAAGCGAGATTCAGTAAAGAAGAACAATGCACATGCTGCGGGGAAGATAAGGAAACGGAGGAGCATGTTCTGATTGAATGTGGAGATATCCACCCAGGTGTACGTTTGGGCACGAGCCTACATGAAGCCTTGGTTTTAGGAAAAACAATGGAAAGCTGAACACACCCGCGATTGAAATAAGTAAGAGGCGGTTAGAGTATTGGTGGCAGAAAATTAGAGAGAAAGGACAAAAATAAATATTGGGAAAAAAATAAGGACAGTACGTCTGTCGTAAAGGGCAGATAACTGGGCTGAGAATTTGTTTTTTTTTCCTGTAGTAAGATAGATTTTATCAAAGTAGAGGCATTAGGCCAACATTAAAAAAAAGAGAAAAAGGAAAAATATTTTTTTTTGTCGAGCCTGGTGGCACACTTGTCACCGCCCCGTTATAAAGGTGACGCTCATAGCATCCATCCATCCACCCACCGGAAGCTGGTACTGAACGGCCGCGCGTATTGCGAAGCTCACGAATTCGTGTTTGCATCCGAGTTTGATTGCATTCGTGCTTCTAGCAGGCTTTCTCAGGTACAGGGGGGATGGAAAGAAACGCGAACATGGCAGCGCGCTGTTTTCGTCACGCTCTGACCATGGTGGCAATAAAAAGATCCTAGATGGTCTTTGATCGTATCGTGGATAACTCCGTCTTTTCATCAATCATCCAGGTTACAACCACTTGAAAATAAATGCGAAACAGCAAAGAATGTAAATGTCACATGTTCGCGTTTCTTTCTATCCCCACTGTACGTATTTCGCAGGCAGTCTGTCGGGTCGTTGCTACCGGTCCGATACTTGCATTCGAGTTTGATAGTATTCGCATTTTATTTTCTATTTTAGACGATTGCAACCACGCCATTCGCATGCGTTAGTATGTCATACTTTTGTGTTCCACTCTGCAAATGGAACGAAAAGAAATCGCGATCGTCTTCTTTTTATTTCCTTTTATTAAAAAAAAAAAAAAAACTCACAGGTTCCCTTATGCACTCACCGAAGACGACTGAAAGGCGAAAGCCATCTCTTTCTTTATCTTCCCAGTCAATGTACTGAACATCCCCTGCCTCCATATTTCTGCACCTAATGTGGTTTTCTTACAACCTCAAAGATCGGAGGCACTGCAAGCTGGTTGTGCACTGCGCCCGTGATCGGCTATTTTGACCAAGCGACGATGTAATATGGCGACGTCGCGTTATGTGACGTCACGATGATGTCAAAAAATTTTATGATCTGTGACGTCATATGATTACATCATCATGTAATGATGATTTCTTGTATCACTCGTGTTGGCGCCGCCGACGGTCAATTTTCGCGTTTGATGGGGAGTCTAAAGCCTTCGCCTTAATACACTCCTCGGCTGTCGTTCCGTGAAATTCCAGCTGCCGCTGGTGTTTGGGAGAGGTGGCTTGAAGTAATTGGGCGGGATAATTGGTCTCCTAATATATCTTCAAACTACACTAGAATATGTAGCCGTCATTTACGGCCTGAAGACTTCATAGAATACGAGCAGCGGCGACTTAAGAAAGACGCAGTAGCGTCAGTCTTTGCAGACTACCCTTGACCACGGCAAGTATCACTAAACGTGACCGCGCTGCGTCCGAAAAGTCAACGAATGCATGTTCCAGTAGCAACGATACCTCGCGATCGCCGCCATGTGCAGCTGACATTAGGTCCCGGAGCTGAATAATCGGAGCCCAAGGACACCACATGCACTACCGGCGAAACAACCGACAGTCATCATGTACAGTGTCACAATGAATGCGTGCACGATGCTGAGCAGGCTACCACATGCGACAAAAGCGCCCGGGTCGACAGCCATTCGGCCTCTACTTTGCTCACTACTGAAAAGGCTAAATGGAAGAGAAAAGGAGAGCTGGGGAGCCAGATACGGGCTACAACAATCCGTCGACAAATACAAGGACGAGCTCAGGCAAATGACAACAGGCCGCATCTTTCACGCCTATTACATTGGCTCAAATTTAGAGTCGGCACTACGACTTTAGACTCGAACGACAGCGTCTGTTCACACACATCTGCCAGTGCTGCAGGAAGCGCGCGGCATATGCAGCTGTTTTTGTTTGTTTTTCGTACCACCACGATTTAACTGGTTTAAGCTCTGAAATGGTGGAATCACCTGGCATAATTCATTTTCGGGAATCAGCTGTTGCTTTCTCTCGGTGGCAACAAATGAAATTCTCAAAAGCTTTACAAAGGGTACGGGTGATCACGTATATCCCTGGAAGCAGTCTAGTTACATTTCGTGCAGCACATAAACTCCACGCTTGCGTATAGCGTGATACACGAGCCGATGGTAGCACGCATCGGGGAACTTTAAGCACGGAAGATTTCAGTATTAGCTGCTGGCAAATGCTGTTTTAAAAAATCGACTTTCAGACAGTGAAAAACTGACTCTCAATCAAGAGGTACATGACGGTAACAAAACAATCTTCCGCGCATCACTCGCGTGCGCTCGCTGCTATCGGCCTAGCAGACGACGCGCGAGCGTCTCGATCAAATAGTCGCGAATGACACATGCCTTTGAAATGGGCTTGTTGCCCGGAACGACAAGTGCTTCATGATTCCCGTTTACAATTTTTCATTATACTTTAAACAACGCGAATACAACCGAAAACTCAACCATAATCGCCGCGAATCGGGCTACAGGTGGCAGCACCGTCGCCGCGCTAGTGTGGATAGGCGGTTGTTGGCGCGTATAACAACGCACAGAAAAGCGCTTCCCTATAAGCGATTTGGCCCGATTTCCGGCAAACAAAATGCTTTGACTGTAGCTTTCTGGTAATATGCGCGCTCTTCATTCCCGAATTATTGCACGAAGCGCCGAACGTTACTATTACTTGTGAGAGAAACGCATTCTGCCGACGAACGGGTCACTCGCCTTTGGCAACATTCGGCGTTTTCGCAATGAATGACGTTTTCTTGTTTTATTTGTACATGTTTACCTTGTGTTCCACCTACTACGCACTGCTGTAGCGCGACTGAATTAAGTATTTACTTATTGTTCGTCTGGATACCCCCCAACAAAAAGAAAGCCCGTATTCCTGCACGATGAGTTCAAATAGCACTGTGTGCACTGTGTGCTCAAATATTCATCCGCATTTCTTATTCAGTTCTCCATGTAATATAGGACAGTTGATAGGTTTCTTGAGGAAAGCTACGTGGCTGACAGCGCTTTAGCGCTACGGAGACGTTGAACACGTACACGCTTGTTTTTACTCCAGTAACAGTACACAAAGTTAACAGTACAGCACGGAACTTTCTTCGATAGATTACTTGCGCGACAGTAATGGAACAAAGGCCCGGTTATTTCACGGGACCAAAGTACGTTTTTTTCATGCGAATAATGTCCGCTGCCTTCCGTCAATCTATAACAACGCAACACAAACGCTCAAGATAACGTAAAGAAAGAAAAAGATGTGGCTTCGTGCGAAATTACTACGACATAAATGTAAAGTACGCCGTTTGGATTAATCTTGACCATCAGGGCTCGTTAACGCGTACCTTAATCTAAGTACACGGGTGTTTTTCTATAAATTTCGCCACAAGTTAAAATTGCGCAAGGCAACTTAGTTTTGCGATTTCCGTGTCATTCCATTTTCTGTTCTTTTTAGGGGACAATTTAAGTGCCGAAGTATCAGACGCGACTTCAAAGAAATATTTCTCTGTAGTGGGACCAGGACCGTACACAACTAAGGCTAACCACGACACGCAAGTGCATGAGAGCCTTCTTTTTTTTGCCACCGAGCAGCTAAAAGGCTATATTCACATGAGATTTAATATTCTCATCTTTAAGACAACGCCAAATGCAATTTGCAATGCGCTTGGACCATAGAGCGGCACCTACACTGATATGACTCTCGTGAACGCAGGGTACGACGACCACACACAGCACTCTCGACAAGTGCACTCACTGGTCTTATTACAGTACGTATGCAGCCGATCAAGGCCAAATTCTTCTTTACATCGTGTTAGGCATACGTACAAGCGGTTAAAGTTGCACTAACGCAACGGAACAAACCGCCTTTTGAGGACCTGCATGACGTACGCGCACATGCAAACACAACGTGGCAGCAGACGACGCATGGAGCAATCCACACTAGGCGCGGTTCAGCCAGAAGCTGCCAGGCGGCGACTCTGCTCGATCTCGCGACCAATAGCAGCTTTGAATGCAGCCACAGCATTCGTTTCCGCGAGCGACGACGCTACGGCGGGTCTACTCCGGTGGCGGCGCCTGGCGGCTAAAAGCCGCACTAACGCCGACGGGCGGTTCCCATTGCGCTCCTCTCCTTCGCCCAGGCACAGAAAAATAGAGGAGGCGCTGGCCGGGCGTAACGTGTCTGCTGAGTCCTAAAACTATCATCATCACGAACCGGCACGCACTCTCTGCGTCCCCTTCTTAACCTTCTGCTTCGCTACTACAACACCTGCACCGATTTGTCCGGCGGGGAATGCAATAACTCTCATAGGCGAGAGAACGAGTACAGAGAGAGAGAGAGAAAGAAAGAAAGAAAGACAGAGAGGAACAGAGAAATAGCTAGAAAGAGAAGGAAAAAAAAGAGAGAAAAAGATGGAATAACAGAGAAAGAAATAGACAGAGAGAAAGGGGGAAAGAAAGGGCAGAAAAAGAGAAAAGACAGAAGATGAGAGAACAAGTACAGAGAGAGAGAAAGTGATGGAGAGAAAGAGAAAGAAAGAAATAGAAAGAAAAAAAAAGAAAAGAAAGACAGAAAAAGATAGAATGACAGAGAGAGAGAGATACAAAGAAGCATGAACACAAAGATAGAAAAAAGAGAGATAGCAAGCATAGTCATGTATAGTATAGTATACCAAGGGGTGGGAGAGCAAAGTGAGGGTTAGGAGGAGGTTAAAGAGGAGTTGAGAGGGTAGAGTATAGCACAGTCTTGTATACTATAGTATAGCAAGGGGTGGGAAAGTGCAGTGAGGGTGAGGATGAGGAAAAAGAGGAGGTGAGAGGGTAAATTATGGCCCAATCTTGTATACTATTGTCTAACAAGGGGAGGAAAAGCGAGGGTGAGGTGAGTTGGTGAAGTACAGCACAGTCTTGTATAGTATAGCATAGGAAGAGGTTAGGAAGCGAAGTGAGGGTGAGGAGGAGGGAAAAGAGGAGGGCAACAACACCAATTCCGCCGCTTCCTTAGTCTTCGCACCACTAGTGCGTAGCTGCCCCATTTTTTTCACAACACTTCTGTAACTTTGTGACAGACATTGCCACACCGGCCACTTCTTAGGAAAGGCGCTTAACGTAATAATGACCAGCAAAGCTACGTTTTGTATTGCTCCGGTTTGGGGACATGTCGACGAGGGAACGTGGTCCTTATAAAACTGCCTATAAATCCGGCGCTCTCCACCTCATAAAATACGGGGCTTACGTAAAAGTGACACTGTCCGACTTTATGATGTTGCGCTTCAGATATGCGTAATATTTACTTTTTGATCGGCAACGTTCACAAGTATGAACAGCCGTACCAGTTCAAGATGGGTTGGCGGTAAGCAAGTGGTTCAACTTTGGCCGGTTGGCTGAATCGGTTGACAGACAGGCAGACAGAGAGACAGACGGACGGACGGACG